>NW_015549652.1:0-21952 GCF_001515605.1 Sinocyclocheilus anshuiensis | reverse complement strand
TGTGATACGTATCGTATCGTGGCCTCTGTATCGTGATATGCATCGTATCGTGACTTTGCTGGTGATAACACAGCCCTACAGGACACACAAGCACCACACATTTATTCACACTCAAAAATCACACATACAGTAGTCAAAGCTGTGCCTCAGAGGGTAATGTGTTGCTCCTGACTTACAAAACAGCTGATGTGCTCTGGATTGGGTCATTCTCATCCTCTCCTGGTACTTTCCTGTCACTTCTCCACTATCGTTTCAAATACATACACTGAGTGATGCTACAGCATGCTAAGAAATGCAGGTGCTTCCTCTTGTCTTTTGCTCTGTTTGACCCTCTTCTACCCTCCTCCCTTTTGTACAAAACTTTGAAGACATTAAATATCTCAAAAGTGCAGGGCAACTCACTCTCCCCATATCATTTCCAGTTATTCGTGATACCTGGATATGGACTTTTAAAACTATTTCATGAAGGTTGCACTTAAAAAAGCAATTTCTATTCATTTAAAAACAGATTCCCTGATAGGTTTCCATGACCTTGGGAACCCATTCTGCAATAGGGCTGGGTATCAATCAGGGATGGGCATTCAAAGCAAAAATAATATTCGAAAATCGCTGGGTATTATTCGATTATTATTCGAAAATCGCTCCCTCCACCGCATGCACGCACAAACACCCATAAACAGAGAGAAACGGAGAGAGACAGGATTCAAGCTTTCAATCTGTATGATAAACTGTTTAATTCAGAAGATATGCTACCTTAAAAGCAAAAATAATATTCGAAAATCGCTGGGTATTATTCGATTATTATTCGAAAATCGCTCCCTCCACCGCATGCACGCACAAACACCCATAAACAGAGAGAAAGGGAGAGAGACAGGATTCAAGCTTTCAATCTGTATGATAAACTGTTTAATTCAGAAGATATGCTACCTTAACTCAAGCCATATAATGATTGTAATGTGCTGAAACATATTAATATAATAAACATAACTGAATGATGGCACTTATTAACATAACAGTCTGTCGATTAGCATAAATCAACTGCTCATAAGGCTAGGACATTTCCATTATAAAAAATGGAACTCCAAAGGGAATAGATACGAGATGGGAGGAAAAATATGCTTCAACATCTTCTGTCGCAATCATATCATTGGGTAATTATACTGTATATAAACTGCGGGCATCAGGGAGCCGTTATTAATATGCGGGGCATTGAAATCGCTTATGTACGCGCGCTTGTTTTTTACTTTCACTTTCGAGATTCGCAATCACACGTACGAAGCAGCACTCGGCAGTACTTACCACACATTTTACAAGATTAGGTGTTTGTCAGTGGTGCTCAGGATCTGCAAATCATTCGTCATCATCCTATCAGTCATCTCTCCTTACTATGTTTATGTGGTAAGTGAAATGTTATGTACTGTAATGTAACAGGCTACCGTTAGCAAGCGGCTAACCATGTCCCTTTAGTGGCTCCATAGAACGCGTTATTTGTTTTCCGTGCCTTTCTGAATACGGATTCAGCCACACCTCTAACCCAGTCGGGGGGGTTTGTGGTCCGCACAAAACTCTTGACATCGTCCCAAGTTACTGTAATTGTCATATGCTACACAAGTCTTTTTTTATGCCACGCAAGTCTACAGTGTACGCATGAGACAATGTTTTCCTTCTGTTGTCTTTGACAGCTTTTAGGTGCGTTATTGGCAGCGCCACATGAATGCGTCATCACCGCATCAGCACGGAAAACATGGGGAATTTTTTAAGACCGTAATCGCACAACCTATTCGATATTCTATAATTAAATCAACTAATCGAATATTCAAAAATCATGACCCATCCCTAGTATCAATACTCGAAAATTTCTACACAAGCTCTACATTTGATTCCGATTCATTTGGGTACATTTCTTTTATAATTTCCATTTTGCTGACATATGGAAGAATTTCTCTTTGTGAAAGGCACATCACATCTTTTTGAAATTTCAGACATAGACAGAAGGACTGAAATGCTGCTTACTCAGGATTTATTTTAGCTTTTTGTTGGTAAGTGTTACATTTACATATTCAAATTATAACTTGAATCCGATGCAAAATTAATGTCACGTTTCACCTCATGCACAACTCCAGATCGCACAGTTTACTATTGAGATGACTGCATTTTGCCCACGGAATTTCACCATACAAATGTGACTGCACACTAATAATGTAAATTATACAGGGCAGTGTTTCTGATTCAAACCCATAACTTCTCTTTTTTTAACTATTCATTAAATGAACACGTTCATAAGAGTCTTTTGTCATGAAGTCGTCCAAACAAAGTTTGCAATTACTCAGAAAATCTACATTTTTATCCAGTCTCTAGTCTTCTTTCAGGTCTTGACGCTAAAGAGTGATCTCCACAGTTCAGACTGTCATATCTAAATCCAACCTAAACTGCTTTATGATAATTATGTCTGGAATTTTATATTAATTTGTCTAGGACTATCTGGATGACATCCTCTCTACTCATCTTCTCATTTCTTTCATCTCTGCTCATTCCTATCTCTGTCAGTCAGTTGTTTAATTAATATCATTAATCATTTCAGCTTAAACATCTTGCTGCTTCTGATCAGGCCAACAAATACAGCAAACTTACGGGGCGTGGGTGGGGGTGGCATTCACGCAGGTTGATGCAGACCTCAAATTAGAAGGCAAACAATTTGATTCAAGCAACAAGGATGAAGGAAACGTGCCAGGAGCATTTGCAAAAGAGAAGGAATGAAGCCCTTGTCAGTGACGATGAATAGGAAGAAGGATCTGCAGAGAGAAGAATTATCAGAGTGCAGAGATATGTCCAACCGATGCTGTTTTATTGGCTGTGCTCTCCAAAAGATGTCACAAAGCCAAAGCTCAGAACCTCTCCACTTGGCTCACGAAGTCACTTGCTATTGTGTGTCTGACAAAATAACAAATCTAAAGCCTTAAACCTGAAGGTCAGTTTTAATACAATATCTAAAACCAATTTCCACCTGTTTGTCAGCACCATTTATCACCTTCATTTAATACAATTATGTCCCCTACACAAACGCCTCGGCTCAGCAAGAGAAAGAAAGAGGGCAAGGGTGTGTGCATGACTACGTGTGTCCACGGGTTTGGGTTCCTGAGGGGGGCAGGTGAGGGTTGTGGGTGCAAGTCCTCATTCGAGAGAAGTGGGAATTACTTTAGGCAACTTGTGCAACAAGAGAAAGTGTGAGGGTGAGGATGAGACAGAGATAGAAAAGGAAAAACCTGATAATAGATGCAAAAAAACCTGCACACAAGTCAAAACAAAAGCTGCTAGCTCAAATCAGGAGTGAGAGATTGGCTGACCCCTAAGAGGAGGAGGTGTGGTATCTGCATTCACAAGCAGAAATGGGTCGCGAGGGGTGAGAAAATTGAGAGAATGGAAAGAAACAACAGATAAGCTGAAGAAAAATGAACAGCACAGACAAACGTATACTTTCCCGAAGCAAAGAAAATTCTGTCTTGATAATTGCTTGTCAGTCAGAGAATTAAATTAGGCATTATCTCAATTTAATAAAATTAAATGTAATGTGAAAGAAAATGAAAAATCCTGTCATCATTTACTCACCCTTGTGACGTTCAATCCCATATGATTTTCACTTTCTTCCGCTGATCGCAAAAGGATGAAAATGAGGCTGCTCAAGCTCCAAAAAAAACAATCACAAATGTAGTCCATGTGACTTGCGAGCTATATTCCAAGTATTCCAAATATGTGCTATATTCCAAAGAAGATAAAAAGGTATAAATGTTTGGGGGAAACGGTGAGGTTGAGTAAATGATGACAGAACATTCATGTGGATGAACTGTTTATTTAAGGACTATTTATGGATGAACTATAATATTTGGGATCAGTTTTATGAGGAAGGTGTTTGCATGGGGAGTGTTGGCATCAACAAACAGAAAGAACCACAGAGCCAGATACATTCTCTGAAAATAAATTACACACTTCATCTAATTCAGTGAAACCAACATTCAAAAGTTTTGGGTGAGTAAGATTTTTTTTTATTTTATCGTTTTTTTATTATTATTTAATGCATCCTCGCTTCTGTGTATGTAAATGTATTCTTTACTTTCAAAAAAAATCTTTTAAACGAGAAAAATATTTTGAAAATTTCACATAAATGCATAAACTAGTGGCTTCAGTCATGATTTATAGGTAAAAGTTCTGCCTACACAGTGATGCTGTCTCCTCTATGGAGGACAGTCTGATGGGGCATGACCGACTGAATCACAGGCTGATGCTGGAGGGAAAAGCACAGCTAGTGTGTCTCTGGGGGGAAACCACAGGCATGGTGAGCTCTGTGGACAGTGACAGTCACTGAGCCAACACACTGCCTTCAGCTGCAACAGCACAGCTAAACACACTCATTGGAGATATAACCGATGTTTCCAGCAAATGCTCTGACCAGTACAGTCTACATCCAGAACGAAGCTGCTGTATGCAGAGAGAGACGGCACTGGAACAAAAATAAAGGAGGGCAATCAAACACAACCAAGTGAGACTCAAATTGTTACTGACAAGCATGAACAAGGAAAAGCCTGTGTGATGAGGCCATGGTGTATCACGCTGGAACTCTGTTTTACTCTGCCCAGTTTTATAATCAAACCAGTTTTGACAAGAGGGAAGGGCAAAAGTGCAGAGATTTGATGGCTGATCGCCTAGTGCACATCAACAATAATTGCTCCCTTTCTAACATGTGTTCTGCCTGAGCTATCAATGATAAACAAATATGTGACCCTGGACCACAAAACCAGTCATAAGGGTCAATTTTTTCGAAATTGAGATTTATACATCATCTGAAGGCTAAATAAATAAGCTTTCCATTAGGGCTGGGTGATAAATCGATAACGATATTTATCGCACGATATAGATTTCCTCGATAAACAATAACAAGAGTTCGATAAATGTTTGATATAATGCGGCAAAGGCTGAACGAAAGAGCACTAGTCATTTGAGGCGCGCCACTCGGATCAAAGTATCAATGTAGACGTGTATTAAATATATTGAAGGAGGAGTAATAGAATATAATTACAGTATTTTTTTGTGATTAAGCAATATATGTATTATAAATAATTTAATAATGGCAACAAAAACAGCTATTGCTGCATACTATTAATCTTAAATATTGTTCTTAAAATTTAAATGTTTCAGTTTTATTTTCTTGTTAGTGTTGGGCTATGTAACTTAAGCTTTTTTTTCCCCATCAGAACAAATAAATGTTGAAAAAGTTAAGCAAGGTGCCATTGACAGTACGTGTTTTTGCTTAGAAAAATGTCAGATGCAGCCAGTGCAATGGGAAAACATTTGAGATCTCTAGACAGGTTTTTTCGAAGTTGAACACTGTTTCATGCAAAAGACATCAGACGTGAGTGCAGTGGTCAAACATGTCCGTTTAGAGTGTGTTTACATAGGAAAACAATGGAAAATTAGCACAGTGGAATGTAAAACGCGTTCTGTGTGAACGGACTGTAAGTAATTAAATTGAATGCACCGTGGTGTAATGTTGTAAATGTTCTTCCAACTCAACTGATTATCTTTATTCTGCACATTATTTCTAATTTCTTAAATTTTCATTCAATGTGTGTACAGCATCAGAGAGTGATCTACAGTGCAGACGACTGAAGCTGGACTATGAAGAGATCACTCCGTGTCTGAAAGATGTCACACTAGTCTGGGAGAGAATGCTCAGCACCACTGGGAGGTCAAAGGTCAGATTTGACACTGAGGAGATCCACAAAGCTGTGGGACAAGGTAACGCACGCACGCACACACACACACATACATACACACACGCACACACACACGCGTAGATACATAAAAATGTTGAAGCTAATGTAACAGTGAGTTGTATGAGGTTTTTCTTAGCAGCCTATCCATTGAATGACACCTGGATTAACTGAACTTGACCTGTACATTGAGTGAAGTGTAGTGGTCGACCGATGTATTGCCAAGGCCGATATATATAGGCTGATATCTGCCATTTTTTCAAATATCGGTATCGGCCGATAAGTTTATCTGTTTGGCCGATGTGTTCGAGGTGGGACTTTTATTTTGACGGCGCATAGGGCTGGGCGATAAATCGATAACGATAATTATCGCACGATATAGATTTCCTCGATAAACAATAACAAGAGTTTTTGATATAATTGATATAATGCGGCAAAGGCTGAACGAAAGAGCACTAGTCATTTGAGGCGCGCCACTCGGTCAATGTAGACAATGTAGACGTGTATTAAATATATTGAAGGAGGAGTAATAGAATATAATTACAGTATTTTTTTGTGATTAAGCTATAGCGTTTATGCATCTATAAATGTATTTAGACTACTGTTTCTCATAAATACCTACAAGCCATATTAAATTTTTACCATGGTATTGAAGTGCTATATTTGTGGTTTTAACTGTGATTATCATGATCATAATGTATGTTATGGAAGACCAATGGTTAAAAAACACCTTAAACAGTCAGAATAATTAAATGTCACCATATAAAAATGAGATTGCTACCATTTTTACAGATATTACTGATTTTGATAATGAACATAAATCTACATCTGCATCCTAACTCAAGCTACTATCAAATGTGTATTTCTAAGAGACAAAAAAAAATTAAATGTTAATTAAAATGTAATTAATATTATCAGGCAACACAAACTTGTTTCTTGATTTGAAACAATATTACTCATTACTAGAACATGCAGAACTAAGAAATTATTTTTTTTCTATTAAGATATTTATTTTGTTAAGGAAAAATGACTGGAGAAGTGTAAAGAGAAAAAAAAGTATTTGTCATGTTCTGACCATAAAGATTAGTTGAAAACCACAAATAACCATCTGGTTTTTACAACTTTCACATTGGAGCAAAAATATGCCTTTAAACTTGAAAGAAATAAAAAAAAATGTTGTGATAATTATCGATATCAACTGATATGAAAAAAAAATAGAGATAATTTTTTGGCGATATCGCCCAGCCCTATTTTCCATTGATGTGTGGTTTGTTAGGATAGGACAATATTTGGCCAAGATACAACTATTTGAAAATCTGGAATCTGAGGGTGCAAAAAAATCTAAATATTGAGAAAATCGCCTTTAAAGTTGTCCAAATGAAGTTCTTAGCAATGCATATTACTAATCAAAAATTAAGTTTTAATATATTTACAGTAGGAAATTTACAAAATATCTTAATGGAACATGATCTTTACTTAATATCCTAATGATTTTTGGCATAAAAGAAAAATCAATCATTTTGACCCATACAATGTATTTTTGGCTATTGCTACAAATATACCCCAGCGACTTAAGACTGGTTTTGTGGTCCAGGGTCACATATGTTCAGTTAAGCTATTAATCACTGAACACTTAATGGTTGACCATTAAATTTTGCATGCTTTTTTATGACCCAATCTTTATGCTGTTATTTTGAAAGTTCTATTTAATGAATTAGTGAATTCTGAATCAAAAATGTCACGCTTCTCACAAAAATATTAAGCAGCACAACTGTTTTCAACATTAAAAATAATACGAAAAATTACTTTGGCACCACATATTAGAATAATTTCTTAAGGATCATGTGACACTGAAGCCTGGAGTAATGGCTGCTAAAATTCCAGCTTCGCCTTCACAGAAATAAATTACATTTTAAAATATATTCAAATATAAAAGTTATTTTAAATTGTAATAATATTTCACACTATTACTGTGTTTACTGTATTTTGACCAAATGAATGCAGTTTTTGGTAAGAGACTTCTTTCAAACACAATAAAAAAAATTAAAAAAAAACTGAACTGTGAAAAAAAAACTCGCCAATGAATCGCCTGCGATTTTGAACGCGATTTTGTGTAGCTTGTCAGTGAACTACGGCTCTGTGTAGTAAATGCCGCTCCATCTGAAAGCATGCGTTGGAGATTTACTACTAATCACAGGAGCGGCTTTACTGACGAGATGCACATGAAAATCGCATTCGATTTTTTGCACAGCCCTAGTGCTAACAGTACCTAATAATGTGAATGTGTATTAAGGACCGGAAGGGTTCCTGACAACATGAGCCTAAAATTTTTTGAAGGGCCATTAGTTGCACAGCAAAACCAATGTTTTGAATTAACTTTAAACTCTGATTAGGAAGCTGAATCAACTGGTTTTTCTCATCAGCAGACCTGCAAGGATATTTGCAACTGCAGAATTCTGCAGTATTTAAATGTTCATCATTTTAAAAATTCTACTGTCCATATCCCGACCCTTGCATATTTATTTATTACTTTGGATTTATTAATACATTTCCACCTTTCCCACATTCAAAAAGCACTTGTCGATATTCAAAATATATTTGTAGACAACTTCCCTTACTTTCGTCTTCCTGTTTTCGCTCACTGTCACTCTTCTTAAGTCTGTTTCTCTCCCATATCGTTCCATTGCATCAAAGTGTCTTGCACATTTTCAGCCATCATAGAGAGGAAAACTAACGTGTCTTTCAGAAACATGGCAGAGGGAAAGAGGAAACAGAAAAAGAAGCGACATAGTGGGCCAGTAAGAAAATAAACACTTCTCTCTCTCTTTCTGAAATAACTTGTGCAGAACCTTTTTTTTTTCATCCCGGTTCCTGGAGAGAACTGGCAGCCCATTTTATTGGACCCAAGGGAAATCACATGCTTTATATTCCATCTCCCCACACATGTCGGGACAAGAGCACATCTGTCCAGAATTGACACTGGGATAAATAGGAGGGGGGAAAAACGAGCAAAAGGGGTGAGAGACAGAGAGAGAGAGAGATAGTGAGAGTGAGAAAGAGAGGGGAGGGGGATGAAAAGTGCTGATGTCAATAGCGGTTTCAAAACCTAGTGAGTGTACATACACAGCATTTTGAGGCATCACAGGCACATTCCTGAGACAGAGGCAGTTGAAAACAGCAGGTAACAATTATGCTGTCTTGTGAAACATTCTGAGACAAAATCATACCCTTAGCAGCTCAATTAAAAATTTCATGAAATTAAAACAACAGAACAATGCGGATACTAAACATTACTTATATAAGTAGAGTTTTTGTCTACTTTTTTTTCAGAAAGACGTTTCATCAACTGAACAATCAGTGTGTTATTAAACAAAAGTACAATCTGAAAAGTACGATCTGATGTGGCTTCTTGTCACAGAATGAGGCGGAAAATATGTTCCATAGGCTACTTTAAAAAGAATACATCGATTAGCAATGGATTATAAATATACTTCATTATTATGAAAATACCAGCGATGGCTTGAATAACACAGATAAACTATATTGTCGCAGTCGAGTGTTAATTGTCTTTGTTTATCATTCAAAACGTTTATATGTTCTGTTTACTCAGTTACAGCTATAATAGCATGTCTTTGTCCATATAAGGGATTTCCTGGTGGGTCATGAGTTCCCTACTTCTGTGACTGGATATGTGGATTTTCTGTGTGAGGGCGCCCTCTGGCGTCCAGTATGAATGAAACAGACATCGTATAGTGCTAATGGCCAATCCATCATTTTTTGGGGAATTTTTATTTATTTTTTAGTAAGTATCGGTTCAGGCACCATTTAGGCACCGGAACGTTTTAAAAGTATTGATTTGGCACCGGTATCGAAAAAAACCCAAACGATACCCAACCCTAGAGAGTAGCCGTAAGAAAGGAAAAGATTACCATCCATCCACTATGCCCTGTCCTCGATTAGGTCATCCCGTTCAATATTTAACCAGTCACAGTCAGTGAGTGTGATGAGGCCTGCTACATCAGAACAGATGTCTTTTCAAAATCATTTAGCATTCTGCTGTGATGGGAGGATGAACTCCTGAACTGACACAAAAAAGGAGTGAAGGAGGAGTGAAAATCAATGTCACTCACAATGGCGCACACAGGTAATGGAAACATCATTCACTCGTCCAATCAGACGCCTCGCCTGAGCAGAAAAGAAAGTATGGGTATAAATTACGCCCCCTACATATCCTTGGTGTTCATGCCCCGTACTAACGCTCCCTCGTCTCTCTTCCATGGTGAGGAGGAAGAGAGAGAATGACAGTACAAATCAAACGCCAGCCAAGCAAAGGATGAGCAACCTCACCCACACAATCACAAAACTCATCAAGCTCATCATTACCAACCACACACATACAGAAAACACACATATATCTGCTGTTGCAAAACTGTGATCATATCAACCTACTGACAACTGAATATCTATATAACATTAAAACTAAACTTAGAACTGTCTAACTGGATAAAACCGTCTCAACTCGACAAGTAAAACAGCAAACAGGATGATGCATTAAACAGAGCATTTATCAAAATGTCATCAGCATTCAGCTTAAATCACTATGATTGATGTGCTTAATCCATCACTACAAAGAATCCCAGATATCAAGCTGAACTCTGAAGAAAACAATAGTAGAAATTATTTATAAAAAACACCATGTGTGATGTTTTTTTTTTATCTTTTGTGAAGTCTGAGTGGATTCCCACTCAGAAATGTTGGAGTACAACATCTCATTCTCATGACATAAAGAGACCTCATAAGTCAGCTAACAGAATCAAACATTGGCAGGTACAATCGTCACCTTTGTGGGCGCAGGTTAAATGCTCAATTTGACTCTGATGGGATGAAAAGCTACCTTCCCTCGATCACATCAGTCCAATTTTTGGTTTATAAAATGTAAATCGGTTGATAGGACCTAAAAGAAATTTTAAAAAATCTGTTTGTTTTGTCTCCAGCTGGTTGCATCTCAGGCCTCCAGAGAGCTGTCTCTCTATATAGCACAGACAACAAATTCAATAATTATTTGCATGTTATGGCCATTGTCACTTTGTAACATTGTTATTATGTTTGATATTATATATGTAAACAGATATATTCTTTACAATAACGATAATATTAGTTACGCCATTAGGTAAAAAGAATACACACATACACACACGCAGTATCACTGTGTGTGTGTGTGTGTGTGTGTGTGTGTGTGTGTGTTTAATGCTAATGTATGATACCTAATGCATTAACTACAGTTTACGAATTGAATCTTATTATAAAAACCAATGCCAACAATTTTAACCATAATAATAGTGGCTAATGCCAATATGGTCATCAATTTACTGTGCATCTCTTGGCCAAAATTAACAATAAGAAGCAACAATCTTAGAATGAGGCCATTTTCTTAGCCTCTAAGGAAAAGAAGAAAAGAAGAAACTGACATAAATGGTAAAATAACTTCCAATGTGGGCCAATATCAGCCTTGACTGCATCTGAATATCAACATCCAGACCTTCCAACAGGGAATAGCTGAGAGGGACCTGTGGGGATCCTAGTTATGATAAAATACCATATGTCCATTTTCATTAGGGAATTGTCACGGCCTTCTCTCGTTTCTTATTGCAAAGCATGGAAAATAGAAGTTCACGGTAATGAGGCTACATGGACCAGTCATGAGAAATTCCTCTATATTCCCTTGCCACTGTAAAATACTCATCAAGGCCCTCACAACCTAAAATACAGGCTAATCTAGCCTTAATTTAAAAAAAAGACTGAGTGTCTAAATGTTGTACATTTCCACTTGACTGAGCATTTGCACTCTATGAACTTTCTTAGCAATTAATCAACATTTACTAAAGTCTTTGTTACCTATCCTTATCTCGGCTTTATTCATTCCACAATGTGACCTATAAAAATACGACACTGCAGGTTTTCATCAGCGTACACAAATAAAACAACTTTGTGTCATACTATAGCCAGACAATGGCAAAAACACAAATTAAAAAAAGACTGAAATGTTTGGAGAAGTTTTAACCTTGCGCAGGAACAAATGATAAGGCGCCAGGTGTGAGTAATGTTCAGGCTACACTCTCCACGCAAGGTCAGCCATTGCTCTCCGATTGTGGATCATTCCGCCTGTGACATTCACGGCCATAACGAACAGCTGTATGTGCCAGAACGACGTTTGGGTGCTAATAGAAATCATGACATTTCATGAATTATGCCAATAAAGAATGCAGCGCTGATAAAAACAGTTTAACACCGACTCTCCTGCTCAAACAGGCTCTCGTCTTTCCCTCTCTCCCCTCCTTCATCACCACAGATGAGGTTTATTTTTTCCGTCCACAGTCTTTGAAATTGGACACACTGATCAGTGTGGTCTGTCAAATTAACTTTAACCACCTGTAATAACTTTATCTGCACGCACACACTGGGCTTTCTAACCCACTTATCTATTGGATTTTTTGTGATTGGAATTTTAAAAAAAAATTTTTAGATGAAAAGGACACTGGACTAAATGAGTGTCCTAAAGCAACGCACTCATGGTGCTTCTAGGGTCACATTTTCAGACGAATTAGACAATGTCTTGTTAACCTCCTGGGGTCGACGGTGGCGCCGGCTCCACCACGTGCATGTTTTACTGATAAGAGCAAAAAGAACTAAATCAATATATTGTTTTCTGTGAATGAGTAAGATGATTTTCACATAATTTTGAAGCAAAAACTCTAGACTTCAAGATCAGTTCTCAAAAGTCTTGTGATCGAATGTTCTGTATGTGTTTTATGGCCTTATTTCAGTGACTTTCAAATTGTAGTTTTTCACTAAGCACGCATAAACGTTGTTTTCTCAAAAACACAATCACGTACATACATGCTGCTCACATATTATTGTAGCCCAGTTTGTGCTGATTACAGTGTTATTAAACTTTAGACATTCAAATGTTTGTAAGCAACTGAAAAAAAGCACAAATGTCAGGGCATGTCAAAACTTTTCCAGGCCCCAAAACACCCTCAGAGTTAGTGCCCAGATTACAAAGCAAATCATTTTGGACCCCCGACCATTGCATAGCTAAAAAAACTAAACTTTGTTTAGTTACTTATTTGAAATTTGCAGGCTTCGATGTATTCTTACAATTTTTGAAAGATCAAGAAAAAAACTATTTAAAAAACTATAAAAACTATAAAAGCCACAATAAAACAAAATAAAATATTTCCAAGGACAACAGAATAGAACAGTCGCAACTCCATAAGAATAAAATATTAATTTTCTCTCATATCAACCTTTTTCTCCTGTCATTGCACTTACAACCATTGCCTGCAGCATTGCGTCTCTCTGTGAACTGCATTTAAAACTATGCTATTAAATTAGAGTAGTTTAATGGTCACAAAAAAAGGAAAAAAGTAAAGCCTATTCAAAAAAAAAAACTATTCAAAAATTGTTCATCATCTTCACCCTCCTGGAGAGGCCTCTCTGTCATGTTTGCGGTACAAATGCAGACAAACCACAGGAGAGCTCATCGCAAACGGCATCAAACAATTAAGAGGTAGGAGAGAAAACCTGGGGCGACATGGCAATCAGTAATACATATTAATGAATGCCAGCGTGCAATGCTGCTCTAGCTTGAAATCACAGGGCACGCCGCTGAGCTACACACCAACGGGCAAGTGTCAGAGGTCAGATGTGGCAGGTGGCTAGGCTGGATAGTTCAGTGTGTGTTTGAGTATTCAGCGAGTTATCAAGCTGGCTTATCAAGTTTGTGATGTGAGTAAGAGTTTGAGGATGCCTTCCAGAGGAAAAGTGTGTTTGTGTAACCTGAGCAGGTTTCTACAAAAACTGCAAAAATATCCTGCTAAATTACATGAGTCCGAGAGAAACAGGAAAACTCTGAAGCAAGAAAACTTGACTATCATTATATATGAAATTTAATGCTGTAAACTACAAAAAATACATATATAAATAAAAGTTCCTTTAAGTAAGTACCTGACTGGGTTGCTAGTAAGTGACACTCTGAGGGAGTCCAAACAGGCAAACAGTCTCTCATCGGTGGCACCACATTTCAGTTCACTCAGAAACTCCTGAGGAGCGATCTGACTGCTGCTCCTCAAACTACCCTGTCAGAGAAAAACAGAGAAAAAAAAACATATTAGATGCTTACATTGTCAAATCCTTTTGTAGATTTCGTTTGACCCCATTCAAGGAGATTGGAGCTTTAACTGCATAAGAAGAAGCTGCCCAGGGGCAGTAGCAAGATGGCTGCAAAGCAAACGTGCCTTAAAAGAGACTCAACTACACATTTACAAGATTGCGTCATTGTTTTTAAAACTTTAAAGCAACAACTTCAACATAAATTCACAATGAATGAGCAACAAATGCCTTTTTAATTATTCTTTGAAAAGAAAATATTTTTGTGACTTACAGGCAATTATTACCCTAATTTGCAAACTACTGAATATTGATCATATTCTTCAAACTTCTTTTATTACTTTGAAAGGCTTTCACATTTGGAGAAGCCAGCAAATAAACATGACAAAACGTGTGGTTGCCGCCTGTCAAATTTGAGATTAAGAGCTCCTACAATTTACAAACAAACTCCACAAAGAGTCCTGCCTGCCTTTAATTACTGACTTAACAAAACTGCAATTACTAGAAATTAGTTGGCAAAACTTGTACTAAAACAAATAAGACAAAAACAAAAAATAAAAGCAAATAACTATTG
Organism: Sinocyclocheilus anshuiensis; assembly: GCF_001515605.1. NCBI lineage: Eukaryota > Metazoa > Chordata > Actinopteri > Cypriniformes > Cyprinidae > Sinocyclocheilus > Sinocyclocheilus anshuiensis. The sequence continues at coordinate 7,444 of NW_015549652.1, read as the reverse complement.
CACATTACAAAATGAACAAAGTTCGTCAGCGCCCTTATTCTAATAATAGATTTGTTCTACTTATTCCACGTCAAGGTAGAACACAATGATAGAAGATCAACAATAACAAAAACAAAAAAAAGTACCTCCCAATGACGTTTAATATCCTCTAACATAAATATCTAACAGAGATTGATATTTTTGTCTTCTATTTTTGAGCCAGTAGGCCGTTTATGATGAGAGTGCGTAATATGACAGATATGACAAAAATCACATAAGAAAACATTTACGCCCTTCCAATTTCTCATTGTTCGAGGTTCTCAAAGCCACTGCATGTTAATGAGGAAATTGATTATGTGTGATTTATCTTTCTGATTTCCTCTCTCTGAAGATGCGGAGGGTAAAAATTGCTTTTGCTTGCTTCCACACATTTTTACACATTTCAAGTTATCTTGCACACTGGGCTGGGCAATATACAGGTATTGAATATATGTGTGCAAGCTCACGGTTAGTAGTGGTGCAGAGTTAAAATAATTTAAGGCAAATACAATACTGTTGTTTCAAAAGCAAGATCAATCACAAAGAGTCCTTAGTGCAGGATAAACTGGGATGTTACAGTACATCAAGTACAGTCAAGATTTACATTTGCCTTTTTCTTTAAGTCATTGTAATTTTCTATACTGCCATTTTCACAGACAATTTCAGTAATGACCTTTGAGGGAACCCTGGAGGGAACATATAATTCATATACATTCATACTCATTCATACATGCATATTTAATTTTTACATTACAAAAGTGTTAACCGTTTCACCTCTAGTGCATGTTGGGCAGTGTGGTTTATGTGGTCGTGTGTGACTGTATTACTTATGTACAAACTGCAGCATCTGTGCTGTGTTTTTCCACAGAGGGGGTATCAAAATATATTTAAGACCTAAGGGAAAGTGTTGGCCACTTTGAATGTACAACCAAGAGCACATACACACAGACAGGATGAGAGGAATTCAGACTAGTCAAAAGGAGAGGAAGGGCAGAGAAAAATGGCTTGTTTTTGCAGAAAAGCTAGTTCATGCATTCATGACCTCTAGAAAAAAAAGTGTCTCACACAGCTCCGGGGGGTGAACAAAGGCCTCCTGTAGCGAATCGATGCGTTTTTGTAAGAAAAATATCCATATTCAAAACGTAATAATCACTTGAATCATCATCAGTGGATGAGCCCTGAAAGACAGCGGAGACCAGGACAACTAGATGAGCCCCAGATACAGATCCCCTGTAAAGACCTTGTCTCAGACGACCACCGGGACAAGACCACAGGAACCAGATGAGTCCTCTGCACAATGTGACATTGCTGCAGCCTGGAATTGAACTGCTGGTTTCGTCTGGTCAGAGGAGAACTGGCCCCCCGACTGAGCCTGGTTTCTCCCAAGGTTTTTTCTCCATTCTGTCACCGATGGAGTTTTGGTTCCTTGCCGCTGTCGCCTCTGACTTGCTTAGTTGGGGACACTTCATTTCCAGCGATATCGTTGACTTGATTGCAAATGATTGCAAAGATACTATTTAAACTGAACTGAGCTGGATGATGACATCACTGAATTGAATGATGAACTGTCTTTAACTGAAAAATGAGTGTTTACTATTGTCATTTTGCATTATTGACACACTATTTTCCTAATTAATGCTGTTCAGTTGCTTTGACACAATCTGTATTGTTAAAAGCACTATATAAATAAAGGTGACTTGACTTGACTTGTTTTTAACCGAGCCCTGCAGCATGCTGACCAGCATCAGGCAACTCACTCCAATCAGACAAGTAAGTGATCTATATGTGCATTCAGCTGTCAGTTTCTCTTGTGCTTCATATCTTATACACTCTGTTCTCTACATATACATTTTTTATTTTCTAACCAGGAATTGTTGATTCTTGCAGGCAGGACACAAACATGACCAGCGGGAGACCGACATGCAGCAGCAGCAGCAGGTCATTACACCACAGGATCAGCCCTCCTTATCCTACCCATGGTGCACAGGGCCTGTGGCCTGCTGCCCTGACTGTCCCCTCCGCAGGAGACGGAGGTCTTAATCATCACATACAAGAGATACAGCTGCTTCCACTGAAAGACTCTCCGCCCATCCCTTGTTCTCTCTCTTTACTATCCTGTCCTTCCTTTATAGTTCTCCCTTTATCACCATGGTGACTGCTTTTTGTAACTTGAGGGAAGCAAACATTGGCTTTTTTTGCTTTCCTTCCACTTGATAGCTAAACCTTCAGCAAAGCCAAGGCAAAATATCAACCCCACAACTATATCTGGGGTTTCAGAAGAGATTATGGCTGTTTAGATGTTGTTTTAAAAAATAATGAGAGCCAAAGGAAGAAAATCATTATTTTTCAAGTTTTCGTTTATCACTACAGAACCACCTTGTTTGGGATAATTCATACAAGAGTGTTTCTTTTAAAAACAGGATTTTGGTTTGTGTTCCGAGTAGTTTATCCCATTACTCCTGTTACATGTTAATTAAAAATAGTATTAAAAATCCTGTGGACAACAAATGATAAAAGTATAGGATAAGGGGGATGCTTGCTATGGTTGGGTATCGAAAACCAGTTCCATTTTAGAACCGGTTCCAAATTTCCAAGAACCGGGTGTTCGATAAGACGCGTGCATTTCGATTCTGCTTAACGATTGCTGCGTTTGCATTTTAATGTGATTAAAAACGATTTAAGTGTAGGAACGGAAAAAACTTGCGCCCTGTTTGCATGCAGCACACACGAAGCGCAAGCAGCACAGAGAACAGAGGTCGCGGTACAGGTTCCCGGTTTTTGTCCGTTCCATTCCGTGTATTTCCACTGTAGAAAAGGTTGTTCCGGGCCGAAACTGACTTCTTTCATATTTGTCGACCAATATGCAGAAAACTACATCAGTATATCATCATAAACACAGCCGTTTTGTCGTACGTGAACGTAAACAGATGAGAAAGAAAACACACATGTACAGTATTTTTAGATCTGCGTGCGTTCGGTGTTAAAGAGACAGCAGCCTAATAAATGCGCTGCCTGTCATTAATGTTAATCAAAGAACAAAAGAAAATCATTCACTGATCTTGACTGAATATATTTAATAACTTTAATTGATTAATCTATATTTTATTTATGAAAAGAAAACTATGCAGTGTTTTTAAACTTTTAATTACCATTTCTGTACCTGAAATTTTGTTGTATTCATTTATGATATTGCTAATTGATTTGTTTGTTCCTATCTTATTACCGACCGTTTACTTGTCTTTAACACTTCAATATTTGAAATTTATATTAATCTAGTTGTTTTTGCTGTGGTATTTTTTTTTTTAAAGCATAGGCAAAATTCCTCTTGCAGTGTTCTGTAGGCTGCTGATTTTTGCTCGTGTTATTCAGCTGCAACAGAATGCTTTGTAAAAAAGACAAAATAAATGTTTGACATCTAAATGTTTGACTTAATTTTCTTTTATATTGGATTTTTTATCTTATTAGAATCGAAACTAGGAATCGATAAGCAGAATCGGAATCGAAATCGGAATCGATAAAATTCAAACGATACACAACCCTAATGCTCGCTCAGGATCAAGCCTACTCTTTGAAACCCGCATTATCCAAACAAATCTTTAAACAAGAATATGGCTCGCAGCGGCAACATCAAACAACGAGAGTCTCGCATTAAGAAGCCAAGTCATGATCTCACAGCAGAAGCTCCAAACACCTGGTGGCGTCTTCTGTCAGGAATCACAGGAACGAAGGTAAACATCCTGGAGCTTGCCCTGGGTCACAGATCGACCTTTCTGCTTTGTGCTGAGCCCTCCAAGCCTGACAACAGGCCAATTACATCAACTCTGTGCAGGTTATGACATTAATAAACCATGAAGCTAAGTTTCCTTGGGTAATTGTAGCTATCACTCCCCTTAAGGTACCGTGAACCTGATTCTCATTAGTTAGTGGTGTCATTTAGCAGACAGTTTCATACAAAGTGATTTACAGTACACTAATTGACGAGACAGTCCCACTGAAACAACCAGGGCTAAGTGCCATGCTCAAGGGCAAAATAGTAATCGACGCAACATCAGCAACTTCTAGGTCCCTAGTGGGATCAAACCAGTAACTATTAAGCTAGCGCTACCATAATCTCAATGAAGTTTAGTGGTCTAGACCAGGGGTTTTCAACCATTACAGAACTAGGACATGCCCCACCCAGACTCACAGTCAACCCAGGAACCTCCAGTTTTTCAAATAAGCTAAATCAAATAAATATTTAAGATAAATAAATACATACATAAGAAAAATACATAAATATTTAAAATAAATAAATGCATAAATAGCGTAAAAACGTATCAAAAGGTCAAACAAATTAAAGAAAGAACTAAAAGAGCAAAAGAACTAAAGAAAGACAACGAACAAACAAATGAATTCGTGAACAAAAGAACAAATGAATGAAAGAGCAAAAGAATGTAAGAATTAAAGAAAGAACTAAAGTAAGAACAAAAGAAAGAACCAACAAACAACTCAACAAACAAATGACAAAGAACGAAAGAATGAACAAACATAAGAAAGAACAAAAAGAGTGAAAGAACTAAAAGAAATATGGTTGAAAACCCAGGGTCTATTCTCTAACTCTGTATGCACTGGCTTGGCTTGCATGAGATATCATTATCCAGAACAGTTAAATAGAAGATATTAAAGGGGTCATATGATGTTGCTAAAAAGAACATTATTTTGTGTATTTGGTGTAATGAAATGTGTTTATGAAAGATACTTCTGTCTTTTCTGTGCTTTCCGTAAGAGGCTCCAAATACTGCGTCCCAGCAACCCTCTTCCCAGTGAGTGGGTCGACCACCTGCCCAACTTTATACACAATCTCTGCGAGTTCATGGTTGACATGTTTGGATCTTTTCTCCGGCAAAGCCTTCAACAAAACAACATCCCCAACAGTGCACTGCTCCAAAGGATCGTGGGCAAAGTATGTCTTCCTCTTGTTGTAGTACTTGTATAAAAAAATACAAATAAAAAAAAAAGCATATAAATACAGGATCAGGTTAATTCTGTCTACAAACCAACTATTTTACAAATAATGCATCATTAGTTTACCGACATAAATGACTAATGCTTAAAGGGGTCATGTGATGCTGCTAAAAAGAACATTATTTTGTGTATTTGGTGTAATGAAATGTGTTTATGCGGTTTAAAGTTCAAAAACCATTATTTACCTGTGGTTTGGGTGAGGGTATGTATGTGATTTTATTATTATAAATCCTTTTGCCTGTTTTTCCTCTTTTTTTTTGGTGTTGTGAAAATTGAATAAATAAATCATACAAAAAGGTCTGAAAAGCGAGGTGTGCTCTGATTGGCCAGCTATCCAGTGCGTTGTGACTGGGCGAATACCTCAAGCGTGACGGAAATGTTACGCCCCTTACCATATTTCACGACAGGCTAGAGTGAGCGGAGGGCGGAGGCCTAGAGTGAGCGGAGGGCGGAGGCCTAGAGTGAGCGGAGGGCGGAGGCCTATAGTGAGCGGAGGCCGGAGGCCTAGAGTGGGCGGAGGCCTATAGTGAGCGGAGGCCGGAGGCCTAGAGTGAGCGGAGGCCGGCTTGAGTGAGTGGCGGTGGAGAACGGCGTGGCTTGCGGCAACCACATGTGACGACACCCGGCTGGACTCTTTTGGAAGGCCAAACAAAGTAGTTTCGCTTTCACAACGAAACACACAGCGCCTTCACAACATGGCGGCGGCGGCAACAACAATACTACAGTGAGAATAAAAGTTACGCCTTCTTTCTTTGCGTGAACATTTGGGCGGCGTTATGCAAATCTTCCCACATCGTGACGTAGACATGTGGGGGCGTGTTAGAACGAGCCGTTTTAGGTAGGCGTGGTTGACTCTTAACTTTTATAAAGAATATCTCTTTGGTTTTGAGACTTTAGTCTTTGCAACTTTACAGATCTTCTTTATGCACCAAGAGCTTGTAACACTCCAAAGAGAAAGGACAAATTTAAATCGCATCATATGACCCCTTTAAAGTTTATATTAAAGCCTTTTGAGCATCATCAGACTGAACTTGAAAACTCTGTTAGATGATTTGTTTGTTCTAATAATGATTTTGGCAAGCTCAGCCCATCCTCTGCTTTTCCTGTCTGCTCTGTCCTCTGCAATATTGTCTAGAATTAAATGCAAGCAGAAAACAGCAGCGCATAAGCAAATGTCAGACATGCTTAGGGAATTGATCATCCATTTAAAGGACAGGTCACACATGCCTCTAAAATGCCAGAGCCTCTCCCATCCAATCAGGGTGGAGAGCAAGTGAAAAACATCATCAAAATGTCCCATCAACCTGTTCAGCTTCCTGTGGTTGTGATTATTAACACTGTGTTCTGGCCGAATGTCACAACATGTTGGAGTTTCAGAACCAAGAAAAGTCTCTGAAATGATGGTGCCTTATCTGTCATTGATCCACAGATATGATTATGATGAAGGATATCCAAGACGATAAAAATGGAAAAAATTAAAAAAATTAAAAAAATAAATAAATAGTGCCCGCTTCTAAAAAAAAAAAAAAAAAAATGTAATCTCTCTTGTCATGTTGGTTTCATACAATGAAAAAAAAAAAACATTACAGTAAAAAAAAAAAAAAGTTAAATAATTAAAAACAGATATTTTGCATGTCCACCTTTTTCCTGAACACGGAAGTCTCACCCGACTAGAAAGATCCTTTACATTTCCGGTCTCTGGTGTTTCTGGTCAAATTAACATTTTCCCAGCTGATAATATAATGTTAAACCTATGAAAATGTTTTTAAAAAGCACATGGTGCCACAGTTTCATCACCTTACAGTGCACTGTAACCGATTTTTGTAACTTGAACAGTATTTTACTGTAATATATACAGTAGGATACTGTAAAATGTGTATACAGTATTTTACTGTAAACAGCAAAGGATTATGGGAAAATATACGGTTACTACTGTATTTCCTCCCTACTGTAAATCAATTTAGAGTAAACTACTGTAAATTTACAGTAGTGAACTTGCCCGTGAAAAACTGACCAATGGCAAGGGAGTTCTTTTTTGACTGTTTGGTGGAAGTGGCTGTAAAAGGACAAAAGAGAAATGCACCATTAACTCGACAAAAAGGTTAGTATATAATTTCTGTTTTATGCAAAACTGCAATATTTTAAGATGTTTTCACTTGTTAACAGCAAGCTAAAATTATTCATCGTGTCCTTTTTCATGTCAGGAGTTGGAGCCTTTTTTTCTGACTGACGGCCGGAATGTAGAGCCCTGCACGGGTCTCAAATATAAGCCCTAGCCCGGCCCAGGCCCGAGAAGCTCAGGCCCTAGCCTGGCCCTTGTCCGACAGCTTATCAGAATTACCGGCCCGAGCCTGACCCGAGCCAGTCTTTTTTTTCCCCTTCTCCCAAAACAGCTTACTACTGTTTCCGCTATTAAAATAGT
>NW_015549651.1:0-518 GCF_001515605.1 Sinocyclocheilus anshuiensis | reverse complement strand
ATTTCAGAGATCATTACAAATAAATTATTAAATGCTAAAACTGAAAACATTTAAATGGACAAACTTGGCGTTGCATTTGCAACCATGTGAAAACAGGGGGTGCTGCAGCCCCCTCAGCACCCCTAATTCCCACGTCCCTGGCTGCTTCAGACTACCGTATCACTGTCTCTTGCAATTCAATCCGACTCGCAAATAGAACATGCTTTATTTGAATCACTGCTAAATATTGATGCATAAATGCACCTATTTTCAGAACAAACCCTCTTCAGAAAGCAACAAATTCTTTGGAGCATTTCACCACATTGTAAAAAAAAACATACACAAACAAAACCAAATTAAACCCTGCGGCTCGTGACGATACATTGATGTGTAAAGACACAAAGCAAGAAGAAGAAGAAGAAGATGCGTCATGCGCCGGCTGTTGAGAACACACTCAGGACAGTTCGGACATTGCGGTGAATCACACATAGCGAGCAGTCTGTCAGTCATATAATGGAAGTGAATGGGAATCACGGCTT
>NW_015549650.1:2087079-2104474 GCF_001515605.1 Sinocyclocheilus anshuiensis | reverse complement strand
TATTTATAACTAATGCTATTTAGGGTGTCCAAACGAGCCAAGTTTGTTTGTTTATTTATTTATTTATTTATTCATAACTAATGCTATTTAGCTTGCCCAAACGAGCTAAGTTTGTTTGTTTATTTATTTATTCATAACTAATGCTATTTAGGGTGCCCAAACGAGCAAATTTATTTATTTATTTATTTATAACTAATGCTATTTTAATTAGGGCTGCATAATAGGCCTATATCGAAACAAAATCGATATCACATTATGGCTTTATGCAATAGTCATATAGAGAAGGCTGCTATTCCAGAAGCGCCTCCTGCTGTCAGAGAGTGAATCTGCATCTCATTCGGCCCGTCTGCTGTTATATAGTTTTCTGTAGCATAATTTCACAAAGCTAAAGTAAGACCATTCTGTTTGTGCCTTAAATTTTGAAATGATACAATCTAATCAAAAATTGCTCATGTATGTTACATACATGTATGCTCATAGCATCTTTGTTTGGATCATGATTAAAATGCAGCGATTGCCTCTAACTTTAAATCACTACAGATTTGGCCTTTTACAGTTTGGCCTGTAATAGAGCAAATATGTTGTGATAATTTGATCTCAGTGTGTAATGGAATTTGTTTAATTTATAAAACAGAGTTCTGGTCCTGGCTTCTGATTGGTCAACACACGTTTCATTCTAACAATAATAGGAGCTAGGAAAAATGCAACACCCACAGTAATGTTTGCTTAATAAAATAGTTTATATAGTTTAATAATGTTTATTATGTGGTTTATCTTTTATAAAAGCAATAAGACCTTGTTGTATCCTAAATATAGTTACTCCACTGCTGGACACCAGTCACCTGTGTTGTTGTAGTATGAATTTGAAATACAAGCAATTAATAAATATATAAATCAAAACAAATGGTCCTGTCCTGTGCGATCTTTAGGACCCAGGGGAACTCGAGCGCATCCATATAAAGAGCGCAGATGAGGAGAAAGCAAGTGCATTATAGTGCTTGGACATCAACAGTCTCGATGCGTCTTTACGCGTATAACTAGTCTTACCGCAGTCGTGTTAAAACGGCTGGCAAAATGCAGTATAATCGACATCGTGTCCGCATGAAAGGTTTTTGCTGGTGATTTCCCCCCCACCCTTGATAGATGACTTCTCGAAAGGGGGACAACAACTGGACACTTTGGACTTTTATTTATTACTCAGCTCCAAAAATAAAATTGTAGACGGATATCTGACTCGAATGTTTCACCAGTCATTGAGATTATTCGTTGTTCAGCTGAACATTCACTGACTCCTATAGCAGCTCACCTCGGAAGGTAAGTTACCAGTCTGATCACGAACTTGTACAGCAAATGAATGATTGCACCAAGGTGACATCAGCGCATCACAGCCTTTCTGAAGCCTGGCAACAGAAACCTTTCTCAGTTCACCCTTGATCTCATTCTTGCACGGGTGCATTTTACGCACAGGACCATAAAACAGAGCTCACTTGATGCGCAGGTTGATTGAACGATGACTGTAATGGTGAAGGGTCATACTCATTAAATAATTAATCTTACATCGATGTGGTCAGTTAGGTTGGTTCTAGGACATATTTACAAGGTTTTGTGTCTCGGTCAGATTTGACTCCTTGAACAGCTCCCGGATGCAGGGCTGTTGCTGTTTGCTTTGATTTTTATTTTATTTTTTTTCAGAATTGACTTGCAGTGCGAAAGCCTTCCTTCAGGAATCATGTTTTGGTTTGAGAACATGATATGTATTAGTTTTGAAATGAGCTTTTATTGAGTGTTTGAGAGAGAATGAGAGTTCAAATCCAGCCAAACTGTAATATTGAAAACGTGAATCACGTAATGAATCAAATGTTTTATTACAGAAAAACTCGGTTTGAAAAATAGCCTAAGGGTGCTTTCCGTGCCAATAATAATAATAATGCTGGTCTATTGAATAATTACGGCCTTTTGCTATGTGCTGTTATTCCGTACAAAAAGGGCATTGCTAGAGTTACATTTTTTTTTTATGTAGGTTCCTTAAACAATTAATTAATACTGTGTACTGTAACTTACGCTGTAAAAAAAAATCTGTAGTTTTTACAAAATAATTTTGGCAGCTGTGGTTGCCAGAATAATTTTGTAAAAAATACAGAACAACTGTAAACACATTTACGGCCAAAAACTGCAAATTTTACGGTATAAAACTGTAATTTACAAACAAGAAAATCTGAATGTAAACAATACTTTCAAATGTGGAGTGTCATGCAGGGAATTCTGGGAATATCAGTTTTTACAGTTGTTGACTGTAAATGATACATTTATTTGTTATTTTTACTTCTAAAAACTGTAAAATGAACAGCATTTTACTGTACAATTACATGAAATGTCTGGTTAGATATTTTACAGTTTTTCTGTTAACCTATTAACAGTTTTTTTCCGTAGCGTTTTGACAAAATTTTACAGTTAAAATAACACTTATTTTTTACAGTGTACGTTTCAGATAATACATTTCTTCTTTGCTTTACTTGTCAGTCACCACTCAATGCACAGAGTAAAGGCCGGTCTGGATCGGCGCACAGGGTGGAACGGAGCGGAGCGACAGAGCTTTCCTTCCACTTCCGCGCAAAGCATTAGTGATGCTGGGCTTGAGATCCATTTCGGGTTTCCATGCCTGGTTCTAGAATCGACAGAGTTGATTCAATTTCTGATTTTGTTTTCTTGTGAATTTAATTAATTAATTAATTAATTTTTTTAAAAATTGCGATTTGAGTCATTCCACCTCACATCTCCTCCAACGTCTACTAACAATAAATGTTCTGTTTGTTTGATTTTTATTTATTTATTTTTTTTGTAAAAAAGGTGGTCATTTACATTTGACTAGGCTGTTTTGTGTAGCCTAGTTGACCACCTCAAACATGGTCTGTTTGAATTATGCATTTGATACAGTTTTTGTAACCGATTTTTCTATGGCCAGTGGCGCTATTTATAAAGCAGATATATAATATAACATAATATAATATAACAATCAAGTAACATCAAATGAACAGAAAATAAACATTTACATAACATTATGTAAACATTTGTAAACATCTATGTAAACATTTATGTTTTGGCTACTCAAAAATAGCAACATAAATTGAGTCTACTAAGTGTGGAGACAAACAGTCATGTTAACTGTCCAAGTGCGGATAATCTGAAAACTGCAAAATACTGTCTGATTAAATGGCCTGGCTGATATATTGTGTGTCGAGATCACGTACGTTAGAGTTCCTGCTCTTCTCAGTCGCACTGAAGCGTCTTAATTGCTTACAGGACACTGCTGATGGTGTGATGGATTTTCTGTGCTCATGGCAGTAGGCTCTAAATCAGATTATAGGAAGCTGTGCACCCAGTAGGTGCCCCCAGCATCAGGCACACTGCTGAACTTAGCAGAAGAGAAAGTTTGTGTATTTGGCAACCTGGCTGTAGTGTTTTGGATAATGCGGTGGTGCAGAGTCTGCCATGCCATGCATTAAATAAGAGCAACCCACATTCGCACGGTTGGGAAACAACAATTTTAGGGTCTTTTGAGAGTTCGGAGGAAAAAACCAAATGAAGTTGTTATCGAAGACTACAATATATGTCTGATAGATGTAGAACATCAGGCATTTGTCCAACTAATTCTAGTTTCAAAAATGATGACAGAAATATATCACTTTTGTAAATTACAATTAAAGATGTCATAATATTTATAAAAAAATTTAATAATATATGTAATAATTATAATAATAGCCTACTTTATTTTACACTACCAAGTACAGTATTTATGCATTCAATTTTTCATTTCACTTTAAATATTTCACCATTTCAAATTCTTTTATTTTGGTAGAATACTGCTGAAATGCTGTAAACTGCATTGCAATTGTTATTTTAAAGAGATATTTCTATCATATTAAAACCATATAAAGTAGTTTTGGTAGTATAAATTAATCTGTTTAGGTTGATTCAGTGATATTAAATATTTCTGATATAAATAATATATCATATGTATAATATTTGAATAAATGCAGTTAATTTAGACGTAACAGTTTTTTTTTTCAGTACAGTTCATTAAACCACAGCCTTTGATTTGCTATTGTTATTTATTTTAATTTGACATTGGATATAATTAATTATTAGCTTTTCATCAACTCATGAAACCCCTGCAGTTCCCTCATGAACCCTGTTTGGTGTAAAAGACTGCAATTTAATATTTTTTTTGAATGCACATGAAATTAATAATGAGAATTTGTTTTTTTATGGTACAATGAAAATTGGGGAGGTACATGAACAAATGCAAAATGAATTATATATAAATAGACTTTTTTCGTATAAATAGACTTTTGAGCAAAATATAATTTTATATTTTCTTTCTCTTGATTCTGGGGTATATGACTATGATGAGCTCTTGACAGGTTTTGTGATATACATCCTTTTACCAACATATTTCTTCCACGACTTTCATTATACTCTGACATTTGTTGATGTGTGTGGCATCAAATTCTCCCTTATTATCCTTGCAGGAAAGCGGGGATTGATACTTGAACCTCATGCCTCCACAAAGCCATTCATGAGTCAAGCCTTCCTCCACACCAACAGACCAGCATGGAGAAAGGGGTCCGAACACGACTAGAAACAGGAGCGGCAGATGAGAAAGACCCTCTTACTCAAGGGAAGACCCCATTAGCGGGGAGTGCGGACTTGGGACATGAATTTTGCAAACGTAAAGGTTTGATCAATACCCACAACTTAATGGTGGAGAATAAGGAAGGACTGGTGTCGGTCTATTCTGCCCCGCAGTACCAGGGCCATGTGGTGTCCAAGGACATAAATGGGACACCGGATGGTCGAGGACACCCACGGTTGCTCAACCCCAGCGCCCTGCCCCAGGCTATAGACCACTACTACAGACCCAGCCTCCTTCTGTACCCCGAGAGCGTGTTGAGAGCATGGGGAGAGGGGGGGGATTGCTGCGAGACCACCTTCATCGAGGAGATGACCCCTGCCTCGTGCGGCTCCGCCGTCGCTAAAGACGGAATTCTGTTCACCAACAGCAAGCTTCTGGATCTCTGTATGGAAGACGCCAAGATCCAGACGCTCTGCTATGATGTAGATGAAGACGATGATGAATTTCAGGAACTCGAGGTGAGAGACTGCATACTATTACACTTTTAAATATAGTTCACCCAAAAATCATTTACTCCCCCTCATGTTGTTCCAAGCCTGTATGTACTTTCTTTCTTCTGTGGAACACAAAAGAAGTTGCTGTCCATACAATGAAAGTCAGTGGTAGGGCTGCATGATTTGGGGAAAAAAGTAATTGTGATTTTTGTGAAAAAATTGTGATAATCATTATTTTAATTTAAGTACAAATAAAATATTGAGGAAAAAATGAAATATTACTATTGGAATATTTCTATGTAAATCAAAAAACAAGTATTTAAGAAAAATACAATTTAATTTTAAGTACTAATAAAAAATTAAATAAGAAATTACTATTGAAATACAGTATTTCACTGTAAAATAAAAAAAAAATCAAGTATTTCAGAAAAATTATATAATAATTATTTTAAGTGCAAGTACAAATATGAAACAAAATAATAATATATTAATATTGTATTTCATTGTAAAAGAAAAAGTATTTAAGAAAAATAATAATATTTTATAATGATAATGCTAAACCTTATGGCTGTCTTCATTTATTCATTTTCAGACATTAAAACAAGCTTTAATGTTTGTAAAAAAAAAAAAAATAAAATAAAAAATTGTAAAAATCAGCAAGCCCTTAAAGCTTTTGTTGACAACATCCAGTTTATAAGCGCTTCTCATTGCAAGTTTAGGACGATGTTTGGTGCATGTTGTGTTCCCAAATGCATGCTAAAACAACCCAAACTCAGAGCAGATGCAGAAATAAGTTGTAAAGTGTGGGGACCAATGTGCATTACCAGAAGTGCTGCAATTATGTAATTGTATACGTCACTTTATTGCATGTGCACCCTTATACATAAACCAGGCTTTACATGCTGCCTATGCAGGCAGCTCCCCAGGTTTTGGAACAGAGCCAGCTGGGTTTTCAGTCTTTTGAAATAATTGATGCATCACACAAATGTTTTGTTTAGAGGTAGTCCTTACCAATGCAAACCATACTGTTATCCAGTGCTTTAAAGGGTTAGTTCACCCAAAAATGAAATTCTGTAATTAATTACTCACCCTCATGTCGTTTCAAACCCGTAACACATAAGAACGTTCGTACATCTTCGGAACACAAATGAAGATATTTTTGACGCAATCTGAGAGCTATCTGACCCTGCATAGACAGCAACGCAACTGAAATGTTCCCAAGTCCAGAAACGTAGCAAGGAGATCTGTAAAATAATCCATGTGACATCAGGGGTTCAACCGTAATTTTACGACGCTACGAGAATACTTTTTGTGCGCAAAAGAAAAAGAAAAAAAACGACTTTATTCAGCAATTCGTCTCCTCCGCATCACCCTAGCGCCATTTTGGAGAATATCAGCTGGGCGTAAACAGCGTATGCTGTTCTGTGTCAGCTGCGTCACACGGATACAATGTTTTCGTTCAGATCAAATCACAACAACGTAGGAAACAGATCCGGCGTGACGCAGGTTTTACGGGTTTGAAACGACAGTAATTAATGACAGAATGTGTGGATGAGCTAACCCTTTAAGGAAGGTGAGAGCTCTCCGTCTTTGCCCCTAATTTGATACCACCCTGTCATATGGTGCTTCTGATCTGAGCGAGCACGTGTCTGGAGCTCTTGCCAGATGACTGGGAGAGAGAGAGAGAGTGGGTGATCAGAAGGCTGTAGAGAATGTAAAGAGAGCTGGTCTGGACAGCCAGTTTCCTGCTGCTGCCGTCTGTTTGCACCACCTGTTCTGAGGCCGATGTGCAGCTTCACAGAGTCCTGCGCGAGTGGCCACTGCAGAGCACAGTGAAACATGCAGATGTGCTGCAGCCTGTGTCGCATCGAGTTCACTTTGTCATAAATTACTTGAGATTAGATTTAGATTTTACATACTACACATAATGTATTATTTTTGTAGACATGGGAAACATTTTCTTTTTTTCATTTAATGACAGTACATAGTGACTAAGTTCCAAACTCACAAAAAAATGACATGATAAAATATCAAAACATGATAAAAGTAGTATCATATACTGTATTTTAGGGATGGACAAATCTGTACAATATTGTTTATTGGCTGAATGCCCATTTTCATACCATTTGTTATAATATTGTGATGAATAAATTGACTTTTAAGTTTTTTGTGTTTTATCTTTAATTTATGTAGACAAGTAGTATACAATTTTTAAAAATATTTAAATAATATTAATAAAGGCCATTTATCAGTTATCAGCTTTTTATCTTTTTATTTTCATCTCAAAATCTGAGAAAAAAGTTAGAATTGTAAGATGTAAACATAGAAATGCAAGATGTTAACTCACAATTGAGAGTTTATAACTCACATCTATAATAAACTCAGAATTGTGAGATATCAACTTGGAATTACAAGAAAGAATTGCGAGTTTATATCTCGCAATTCTGAGAATTTTGTCTCCAAATAATGAGAAAAAAAGGTCAGAATTATGAGATAAAAAGTTTCAATTACCTTTATTTTTTCATTCCGTGGTGGAAACAAAAAACAGAATTACGAGATGTAAACTCTATTTTCTGAGAAAAAGTCAGAGTTGTGAAATGAATTGGAAGGAATTTTCTCTCCAAATTGTTAGAAGAAAGACAGAATTGTGAGAAAAAAGGTCAGAATTGTGAGATAAAAAGTTGCTGTTACCTTATCTATTTATTTCATCCTGGCTGCATCGCAAACAAGCCTCCATAGGTTTAGAAAGGGGGGAAATCATTTTATGCATGAACTTTAAAGTGGTTATGACTGTATTGCGGCCTTTAATTTTACTCAAAGCAGATTCTTTTGTAAATCTCATGGAATATAAATTTTAGGAAAAAAAGTAACTGCATGTGTTTGCTTGTTGCTCAATTACAGCTGACTACACTGCATAGCCCTCTACAGGCACTCTCATATCTCTTTTGGGTATTGCATAATACAACATTAACAGTTAATCAAAAATGTAATTCATGGAGAGATTAATCAGTCTATTAAACAAGGGGAATGAAAATCTGATTGCATTGGCCTAAAGAACATCACATCATACAGCACGAGACAGCATGTGCAGCCGCTCCGATGACTCATGTAACACTTTCCCTTATTGCTTTCACAAGTGCATCTTTTTTTTTTTTTGAGAAGTGAATTTACATCCACTGATTTCTTACCTGCAGAGAGAATTTTATAATGCCTCTTTTCATAATTGCAGCCTTTAGAAGCTCTGGCCTTTTTGAAGTTCATTCTGGAATCAAATGGAACACTTGACATTGACATTCCTATTATGCAGACACACTCCTCAATCTGTTGCACTGTTACGTCCTCGCACATGTTGCTCCACATGACACACTGTTTGGAAAAAGATGTGCCGGGTTATCAGAGCAACTTGCCACTTCACAGCAAAAGCCAGTCTGAGCAAATGAGATCTTGCAAGATCTCTGAAGCTGAAGTTATTGGATTAGGTTGGACAGGAACTCTGCAATCAGACTGTTCATTCTACATTCATCGCATTTGCATGATTAGAAATATGGTGTACCCAGATGATGCAATCAAAAGAATATTAAAATCCATTTGTCATTTCATTTCTACATGCTGCCTTGTATGAGGGACTACAGATGAAATCTAGTTTTTAGCTAATACTGTTATTATATTGCCTAATTTGAATTGTCCTTATACAAAATAGTATAATATTTGATGCGTCGGGAAGAATCAGAGGAATCTTATAAATACATTCCCAGGTAACTTTTCACTCCCAAATTAAATATCAACTTGAACCTTTTCCCCCATTAATGTTATAGAGTATTTTATATGTGCTAAGAAAAAAAAAAAAGAAAAAAAAATTTGGCCGGTTGCATAAGATTAAAGTTTCTACCAAACTGTTGTGTCATGCAACGTTTGACTGTCATTAAATCAGGGAGACTTCTTGGGCGATCGTGACATCATTTACAGAAGAATAATCAATATTTATGACTCAAGACAAAAACATTTATCATGGTCCCTCTTTTTTGTTTGTTTTTTTTTACTACTTGCTGGCAAATACTGTATGTTATTTAGTATGACCCTATCACCTTGACATTACTTAATTGACAGGTCACATTGGAAATTTCTTATTAAGGTAACAATGACATCACTGTAAAAATGTTTGTCATTTTTACAGAAAAAATACAGTAAAACTGTTACATTGAAAACCTGTTAATTGGTGAAACGTAAGTCGCATATACAGTGAAAATTGTAAATGGTTTACCATAGCAGTAAAAAATTATTTTACTGTTGTTCAGGTAAAAACTATGATTACGGTGAAATTACAGTGAAAAACAGTAAAAGGACATTCCGAGAAGTCCCTGCATAAATAAATGTCATTATTTTTGCTAGCAGTAATATAGGGTGTTTTGTTACATGTTCTCTTATTTTGTTTGTTTATTGTTTGTTTTTGTTTCAGTTATGTTCCATTCATGGGCTTTGAGTTGTTTTCATTCATCCCACGTGTTCCTTTGACCTAGTTTCTGTTTCCCATTGATTATGTTAGTTAGTTCACCTGTGTCTAGTTAATCAAGTCACTTAGTCCCTCTCTTGTGTTTGTATAAAGTCTCCCCGTTCTGTTCCTTCAGTTGTGGTTATTGTTATGTTTGTGTTTCCCTGTGTGTTCTTGGATCTCCCTCTTCTCCTTGGATTATTATTAAATGCTATTTGAATCATCTCCGTGCGAGAGCCCTGACAGTTATGTTAATGTTTATTGCATTTCGTGTTGTGTGTAACTCTGATGGTTGTCACATTTTTTTTAATGGTGAATTTCTGGCAACCACAGCTGCTTTTTTTATTTTTAAAAACAATACATATAAATCAAAATGTAAATAAAAATAGCATTTTATATAGAGTTTTGACTGTTAGTAATGGTGAGCTATTTTAAGCTACAAATTCAGGTATATTATTTTTTTTTAATAACTGAGCTTTGTAAATGCAGAACTTTCATTTCAATAAGTTGGAATTGCTCTGTGATTAGATAATCATAAGGAGTAAACTAGCAGCAGAGTAGAATTCATGTAAATCCCATATGAATTCCTGAATGGCCTGGCTGATGTCGTCTCCTGTCATCTTCTTTGAGACTGTGTGTGTGTCAGTGTGTGTGTGTGTGTGTGTGTGTGTGTGTGTGAGAGACCTGTCATCCGGGTGCTGCAGTTCACCATGCTCTGAATGAGTTAACATATGCAGAGGGCATTTTGGTGCAAATTGGTGACAAGAGGGCCAGGTTGTGCAAGCTGTTTATGTCTTTGTGCTTAGCAAAAATGGATGGAAAAAGCAACATGCATCTGCACATTGTTAACATATGCACACTGTGATTAATACATACAAGAACATGTCACCCAGTGTTATTCACAAGGCCTTTAGTTTCTATGATGAGGTAAAACAGCAGATAAAAGCTTCTATGGTATGTTAGTTCGATGTCAAAAACATTATTAAAACTACAGGATGCAGAGAAAAGTGATTTTTCTTTAAGAATATAATTCATCAATAGCTATTTACAAAGGTAGCTACATTTTTAGTTCAGAATCAAAGCCTTTAAATATTATGGCATTCAGAATTATTGACATGATTGAAACTAAGTATGAAATTGCGCTTTTTCTTTTGTCAAAAAATGGTATGATTTCCATATGAGTTACAAATGTACTGCAGCTTGATTAAATGCAAAAGTCAACACAATGCTGCCTTCACAATTAAGAATGTTTCTTGAATCCATCCCATGTAATTAGCTTCAAAGATGAGAAGTTTAAAAAAAAAATAAGCCTCTTTTTGTTTGGAATATCATGTACTAGAAAGACCAAGAAGTAACTCTATGCTATAAAAATCCTCCACATGCAAAATTTGTTCTGTTGATTTTGATCCCATGTATGACTATCTCAGGCCTCCTGCAAGCTTGTTACCAACATTACTCCAATTTTTTGGTCTTCCTTTTCCCTGAAAAGAAGCACATAGATGTGAAATGGAGAGAGTTAGATGAAAAGCCGCTCTGTCATCTGATTCATTCAGTGTTTTGTGTGTTTTCTGCAGAGTGAGTACTCAAGTGACTCAGAGAGTGAAGACAATTTCCTCCTGATGCCTCCGAGGGACCACCTGGGCCTCAGTGTTTTCTCCATGCTCTGCTGTTTCTGGCCCCTGGGCATTGCAGCTTTCTACCTGTCTCACGAGGTGAGAAGCTCTCAACCACTACCTAATATGCCAGCATAAATGCCAATGTTCAAGAATTAGCTACATTTATTAATACTAACGGAACGAATAAAAATATAGTTAATTAGCCTAACTATACACTATTCAAATAAAGCTTCCAAAAGGAGGTTTTCACAGTGATGCCATAGAAGAACCATTCTTGGTTCCCCAAAGAACCTTTCTGATCAGTTCTTAAAATAATAATTTTTATTTTTTTTTTTTTATCTGAAGAACATTTGAATAATCTAAAAAACCCTTTTCCACCCTAAAGAATCTTTTGTTTGTTCCATGGATGTTTAATGTTTTTATCCATGTCAGTAAAGAACTCTTATTTTTAAGACTGTAGACTGTTCACAGTAGCTTAGCAACATATCACAACTGATGCGTGGTCACAGATGTGAATACAGTATAATGGCTACTTTACAACATAATTTGTCTGAACAATCTGTTTTATAATAAAGCAATAAGCCAGAAGAAGCCATGAGTTGTTTTACAAATTGTATTAAATAATGATTTTGTGGTGCAACGTTTTTGGAGAAGTTTTTTTTATTTTGTACATTCCTGTGAGAATGCAAGAGATGCATCCATTGTACTTCAATTTTTATTGAAAGAATATTTATATAATAGTAACAACAGCAATAGTAATATTAGCACAGATAAACATGATTATTGTTGTTATTAGTAGTAGTAGTACAATGGATCTAAAGAAGTGATAATAATAATAATATTTCTGACTGAGTTTAGAGAATGGATTGATAATAGGAAACAGGAAAATATTATTATTATGATTATTACTACTCCTTAACAACAATATAATAATAATAATTTATGATTGTTTTTATTGTTATTATAACGCCTTCAGAGTTTTATTGATACTTTCGCCATACTTGTCCCCTATTATTCCTGATACTCCTTTAGGACAAACTAAAACTGAAGGATGCATAGCTAAACGGTAGATTTCCACATCTCACAGCACGCACTGTCAGGGGAAAGCTAGTCATTATACGTCATATACATTGAGCATTTAAAAACAAGAATCCTTTTTAATGGTGCAGGGCAAAAGATGGAGAATTCCCCGGGTTTGTTTCATAAAGGTGACTATAGTATGCTGCAGTGTCAGATGTATTTATAGCTTACATTTATAGATGTATTTATATGCTCTTGAGAGGAGAGAGATTGCTTACAGAAAGTGTGCTGAGAGAGAGAGAGAGAGAGAGGTCATTTGCAGCATTTTCATCTATCCCCCTTCTTATTTCAAAGCATTAATGCAAAACAGGATAGGATAATGGTGTTCATCTCCTTTTAGTTCACCTTCTATTTCTGCTCAAAATCGAATAAAAATGAAGCTTATATATTTTTCTGCATTTTTGACGTTTACTGTTAAACGTGACACTTTAAAAAAGCATCATAACTAATGCATAATATAAACAATGTGAAAAACTTAGCATTTAAATTATGCAGTCATTATACAGTTTATCTCATGACAATGTCAGTGTTAAAATATATGAATGGTCCCAAAACAGGCCTCATTTTCATAAATCGTCATTTCAAATATGTCCTGGACTTATGCTTGATGGGTTTCGTGTGATTCATCGTATGCTTAAATATTCAGTGTTCACTTTTGACAAGGACTTTAAAAGTAGTTGATGGCCCTCATTCTCTCTGTCTCTCACTCTGTTTCTCTCTGTCTTTTTCTTTCATGCGGTACATCATGACTCAACACCCACAGCTCTCTAATTCTCTGCCTGAAAAAAATAGAAATCCTCTCTCAGCCTGGTTCTTAAAATCTAAGCCTACACCAAAATCAATTCCCTGCAATCCTTATACAAACCTCAAGAGATTCACATTATTGCAGAATATTTTATCATGTTAAAATGTCACCACAAATGCTGTCAACAGCCGATTTAACTCTAAATATCTGAATACATTTATTAATATCTTCTAAAAGATGCTAGATACATCTTGTGGACTGTATCGCGTGGTCCAAGAAGGCGAAGGAGAGATTCAAATTCTAACAATCAAAGCTTCAATATACAAAACAAAACACTCAGGAGCACAATGTAATGAAGGGTCGGTAGAGTGTGGATCCATCTGCAGCTTTATTAGCGCTAACTCAGAGTTGAACAGGCAGAGGTAAATCGACAGCATCAGTGATATCAGAGGCAATCCAGAAGAGTAAACAGTAAACAGGCTTACAGTCGGGGCAGGCAGCAAACAGGACAATGAGAGAGTAACCCAAAAACACAAGGTCACAAAGGCAGGCAGCGAAGAATCATGAGAGAGTATACAGTCCAAGATCATACACAGGAAAAATAAAAGACAACCCTGCACTAGACAGAGCTGTCGGCGATTCTTCCTATTGTGAAGTCATGCAGTGTGAAACCCCCTGTCGCCGATCCATCGTGCAATGTGAACACAGCAGCAACTGAATGCTACCCCAGATAGTCACGCAGTGTGAAAACAACGGCGATCCAACGAGTTTGAAAATCATGCAGTGTGAACTCGGCATAAGTGGCCACACCTAACCTGTGCAGGTGATCAGTCTCAGGCACGGGGTTATGGGAAATGAAGTCCGAATGCACTAATATTCCGGAGAGGGTGCCCTCCGGTGGCGATCGGAGGGAGCCACAGAGGCCTGATTCGTGACACACAATCTCAGAGACAGGAGACCACAAAACTACTGACAAACACAACTGAAAACTGAGGGGTACATATACCCACAGACCAAACAAGGAACTAACTGAGACACGGGTGTAAATGATAGATTACTACAGAGACAAACAAGGGCACGATCAATCACTATGACAGCTAAGGAGCCAGGGACTTGACTGAGAGAAAACACAGGAACCAAAAGCAAGTAGAAAGTGTCCACAAAACAGAATATAACTGTGACATATACAGAGCAGGTTGTTAGTAGCGAGTACATTTTAGACATTGAATTATGCTGCTATTTTGTGAATGCATTAGAATAGTATGAATGGTTGAATATTAAAGCTACACATTAATCCATATGGTTAAAATAAACTAATTTGTTGAGGGTTTTGTGTAAGAGTGGCAAGAGCAATTTCCTATGAGTTGTGCAAATTATTCCCACACAAAGTTAATAGCTACAGTCTTTCAATCAATTTTGCACTTGATTTCAGAGCTTTTAATTGGTTTGTTTTTGACTTTTCATTTAATTAATGATGTCCTTTTGAGCAATTACTCAGCAATCAATAGAACACAAACTCCAGTTACAATGTAAGTCTGCCTCGTCAAATCAGCATTTCATAACTCAAATTTTTAGATGAATCTTCAATGTGTGAAAACAACCTCACAAATGCAGGGATATGATAAAATATTTTTTTTGACTGTATTGTACTAAGACTATTGAAAATATGCTGAAATATTTGAAAAAAAAAACGATGATCTGTTGTGATATTAGTACTAAGAGTTTTGAAAATGTAACAGTTGCTTGTGAAAATAGTACCAAAGCAAATAAAAAAAAAACTAATAGTTTTGATTAATTTGATTATTGCATCATCCTTAGATATAGATCTTTTGACAGCTTTCCTGTGTAACACTAGCCTTGGTCTTACTGGTATGATTTTTTTTCTTTCTCTCTGCTATAGACTTCAGGTATACTTAAAGAAAATGTGTTTAAATTGCACTTTTTTCAGCAATTAAAATGTAACACCTTTGCTTTGAGTTCAGAGTTGTGTGTGTGTGTGTTGAAGGCTTAGTGTAATACAGTTTGAATGGCCATGTATTATACATCTAGCGTTTCTCCAGGGCTTTTCATACTCTCGCTGGGTTTAGCAAGAATCTAATGGATGGCCGATGTGAAAGTCATCCGCCAGTGGGATGTTCTGTGAGCATGAACCAGGGTGATGTGCCTTGAGGGAGGCCAAAGCAGCCTTTTTGAATTGCTCAATTTGTTTCAGTGGAATCATTTTTAAAAGGTTATTGCTGTCTGCTAATGTAATTGCATAGAAATAGTTAATGAACTTCAAGTCTTATAGCATCCTTTTGCTTTCATGTGCTGTCTGCAATATCTTAGTTCTCAATTCACCAAAGGAATTATGAAAACTGTGCAAATACTGTGCAAACACTAATACAAAATTCAGTGCTGAATACAATTTGCATGGCACAATTTCCCATGTTGCATTGGTTCTGAGACATTAGTCTGGACACCAGACTGCTGCTTTCTGCTACACTTTACTGGGGTTGTACAGCTCCAGTACAGTGAACCAGGCACCTAAATCTAAAAAAAGTACACTAATCTGAACCACGCATCTGCATATATTCCCGTTTATAATGCTACCATGATCAATATAAAATGTGCCCAAACATCTATTTTAAATAACATTCTGTTTAACGTCTGCTTTCCATGAGCAGTAATAAGAGTGCATCAGTGAACAGCCACATTTTCAACCATGAACCAATTCAACCAGCTTCAATTTGAAGTAAAAAAGTATATTAGAAAATTAGGAAAAATATTTAATTTTAATCTAAAAAAAAATCCTAAACAAATATATGAGAAATTTGATAGTATAGATGGACAGACACGATTGTCTTTCACAAACCATCATGGGAGTGGGAGATTGATGCTGACTTATTAAGAATTTATTTATTTATATTTATTAAGTGTCTCTGTACAGAAAGAATTTAATTTAATTTAATTTAATTTAATTTAATTTAATTTAATTTAATTTAATTTTAAAGGCATGTGCTAAAAAGTTTTGTGAATTCACACCATACAGTAGTCTCCCTGAAAACATAATACCAGCTATTTTTAAACCACTATATTGCTGGTCTGAGTTCCAAATTTCTTTAAAAATATGTCTAGAATATATTTGATAATTCTCTAAATATCTTTCCAGTTGAGCTGATTGTTTCTGTTCTGCGCAGAATATCAGGCCCTTAAAAATCCCTTTTTTTTTTTTTTATCATTTGCTATTCATCATTCATCTCCACTCAAAGATCCTGTACTCAAACAACGCTCAATTTATAATTGTTTCATGTGAGTTTCTGGTTTTGTTTCACTGGTTACTAATTACATCTGTGTATTGGGGGATGCATTTTTTATGTTTTCTATTTCAGTTTCACAGAGATTGCATCTGTGTACATTTTCATGTTTTTCACCAAAGCGAGTAATGAATTCTGAATTTTAGATTGGGATAAAACTGTAATGGATTTTAATGTATGATGGATCTCATCATAGTGTCTCCTAAAGGATTTTATTTTTGCAGAAATTAGGACATTGCAGCATTCTAAACAGTAACAAATAGTATTATATCAAATTTTTATTAAAATGTAATATTTAATAAATTACTGTTGGGAATATGTAGTAGCTATTAAACTGATTCAAGTCTCACTATCCTTACAAATGTGCATATTTACAAGCACTCCTCATACATAGTGGTACAGAAAACACCATCTCATCAGATATATTACAATCAAATTATAATTTCAGATGAATTGTTTTTTTAAACCTTAAACCATGAGTAATTATTAATCTAGGCAGAGAAGTGAATGCTGTTCCTGTCCTATCTGTTTTTGCTAAGCCTGTGTGCATAATCTGACTCATTTACTGTATTTTAGAGCGTGTTCTAACACAAACACAATAAGCTCCTTATGTAATGGTTTGGCGAGAGAGGATGCAAGTGTGGGCCTTTTAGAATATAAGGTTTAAATAAAATACCTTTTTTTGAACAATGGGTGAATGCATTCAACAAAATGGTTTTCATTTCGTCAGCAACCCGTGGGTGCTCTGTGCTCGATCGCAGCCGAGATTCACATAAGCCCACTTCACAAGTCAATATGCATTTGTGCTGTCGTTGATGATTATGCAGGAATGTCACATATTAATATTGAAGGAAATATATTCTGCACAGTAAGATCTGGTGCAATCACTAAATTGGCAAAGTGAGCGATTGTTGTGTCTCATTTGATTTCTTTTTAATTTTCTTTTTTTCTTATCGTCTGTGTCATTGCTCTATTGTTAATTAGTTTTTACTTTGATTTGATGGCAATTAATTATGCATGTCTAAAGTGAAGCAGTAATTAG
>NW_015549650.1:2059579-2082079 GCF_001515605.1 Sinocyclocheilus anshuiensis | reverse complement strand
CTGTCACATCCCGTAAAGTACCACATACAGAGTTTAACCTTACCACTGAGAAACGTCCTGATCAAGTCGTGCTTGCGATGGAGTTTCCGGTTGAGCGACTGCATCGGTATCATCCTCGAACTCGGGCTCGAATTGATAAGTTAATATCGATGCCATTTTTGTAACCTTATAGCATCTTTTTTACAAGTAACCCATCCGGAGCAAAAAATTAATTATGGTAATGGGCTTTTTGTTTCTGACACGCATTGTATACGGAAAGACCAATCACAACAGACTTGGCCAGCTGACCAATCAGAGCAGAGTAGGCTTATGGAAGGGAGGGGTTTACAGATCTTAAGCTCAGAAAAGTGCAGTTTCTCACCAATTAAACCTCATATTTTAATTTCTTTCTTTGACCATTGTGTTATTTCCATGCCATTAATATACTCCCATGCCTGACTGCAGCATGCTGCCATGCTGTGGGGAGTGCTGACATCTTGCAGTACTCTCAAGGGACCCAGAAGTAGGCAGAGCGCATACATTTTACAGCTGCCCTGTCAATGACCACTTTTGCAGGAAACTAGTGGATCTTCCAGACACTAGAAACTGTCTCTTGAGCTCATTATGCCTGTGAATTCTGTGTAAACAGCCCTGAGAACAGTATCTCAGTTCCTGTCCAGTAGACCTACTCTCCTCTTACTTTATCTTCTTCTTTTACTGTATCAGCTCAAAAACATGGCCTTGGCCTGACATGAAAAACCGACCATTTACTTTCTTAATGCATGTTCCTTGTGCATTACTGCATGTTATAGGAAATAGGACATGCACAAGTCACATTCCCATATGATTTGGAAAATCATCATTTGTGTAAATATCTGATCACCTTTTTCTACATTTATTTTTGATATTTACACTACCGATAAAAAGTTAAGTGTCAGTAATGTATTTTTTTTAAGTAATTGATACTTTTGTTCAGCAAGGATGCATTAAACTGATCAAAAGTGACAGAAAAGACTTTTACATCTTGAACAAAATGTATCACGGTTTCCACAAAAACATAAGGCAGCACAACTGTTTTCATTATTGATCATAATAAGAAATGTTTCTTGAGCAGCAAATCAGCATATTAGAATGATTTCTGAAGATCATGTGACACTGAATACTGGAGTAATGATGCTGAAAATTCAGCTTTGCAGCACAGAAATAAATTACATTTTAAAATATATTCAAATTGAAAATTGTCATTTCAAATTGTAATAATATTTCAAAATATTGCTGTTTTTACTGCATTTTTCAGCAAATAAATGCAGCCTTGGTGAGCATAGGAGACGTCTTTCAAGAATATTAAAAACTTTTGAATGATAGTATATACATTATGTATCTGTTCTAAAATGGCACAGAGAGGTGCTATTTAATGTGAGAACTAAGACAATGAAACTTTGTGTAGCAATTAAACAAGGAAAAATTATATTTCATAATTTTTATGTGCCAATATGAAAACACAATATAATAAAATATTTTTTTATCTAGATATACACTGATCGGGCATAACATTATGACCACTGACAGGTGAAGTGAATAGTTTGTCCTCTAAGTTGAAAAATGGGCAAGTATAAGGATTTAAGCGAGTTTGACAAGTGCCTAATTGTGATGGCTAGATGACTTGTGGGGTGTTCCCATTCTGCAGTGGTCAGTATCTATCAAAAGTGGTCCAAGGAAGGAACAGTGGTGAACCGGCGACAAGGTCATGGGCGGCCAAGGCTCAATGATGCATGTGGGGAGCGAAGGCATGGCCTGTGTGGTCTGATCCAACAGACGAGCTACTGTAGCTCATATTGCTCAACAAGTTAAGTCTGACGCACACTAGTCTGATATCATCCAGATGAAAAGAAATGCACATTTGAGGGAAATCTAGGTTGAGCATGACTAGAATAATTTTGTTTTGTTCCTACCTCGTGATGCAGTCGGTCAGAAGTAGTTGAATTATGATCGGCTGTTAAATGTGAGGGCAATTTCAATATGACCTGATTAGCATTATCAGGTTATTGTGGGCCGACCCGTTTGATGGATGTTGGCAAAGATGAAAGACACAATCCTACAGACAGTCCAGCTTTTCTCCCTAAGCAATTATCACCATTATGTAATAAATCAAGATAATAGATGGCAAAATATCTCATAGCGGTCAGAAAGGAGCATCTGTAAGCGAGCAGGGAAGGAAAACAACGAGGCAGCGGGGTGCTGAGATGTAAATTAATTCATCAGAAATATCTGTCCTTAATCTTGGCAACATTTCCTAGACTTCAAAGGCTGCGGGTCCCCGCAGGAGAGCTCCGAGTCATGCAGCACTTATTATTTATGCACTTTACCAGATCTGTCAGTCAGCTGCTGGAGAGCGGCCATTTAATAATTTCTCTGTTTTCTTTCTCTCTGCATCTCTCTTATGCGATCATAGCTCGTTCACACTCCAAACGTTTTCAAAACATGTGCTATTTCTGTCTTTGTTCTCCCTCTCTCACGCAGACTAACAAAGCGGTGACTAAAGGAGACTTTCACCACGCCAGCTCCAGCTCCAGACGTGCGCTCTTCCTCGCCGTACTGTCCATCACCATCGGGACTGGCATCTACGTGGGTGTGGCTGTGGCCCTTATCGCATACCTCTCCAAAAACAATCACTTGTAGCCTTCCCATGCCCAACACCACTCTCACAGTCGGATAAGGACTGGTTCATTTTGGGATCAGCTTTTTGGGAAAACACCCAATGGTCACGATACAGGATGTGTTCCACTCCTGCACTTTTAAAAGTCGTGTTTCCATTTCATTGGGAAGATCATCGTTTGTGTATACTGTCTTGATCACTTTTCTGCATTTTCATGTGAACGTGCCGCCACCACTATTGGTTTTTTCTTTGCGCTCAGTGTTTGTGCAAGTGCAACTACACACAAGATTTTGGCCAAGTTAAAGTCAATATGAAATCAAAATGGGCCTGATTTATTTTCTTAATGCATGTTCTTAAAAATAGTTCTTCCATACTGTGAAAAAATAATTCACCAAAATGGATTTATTTGCTCTGCCACTGCACAACTTTCCTTTTTGTCATCAGATGGATGGCCAATCCAGGCAATTTCCAATGGATGAAATCAGGGGCCGGTTGCACCAGTTGTGCGCAAGTTACATTGCCTAATTTTGATGTTAAAGTGCATTAAATTACAACTTAGGCACTATTAAATATTTTTAAATTACACCAACTCTACGTATAAACTACATATTTACTAAATAAGCCTCCAAACAGAAGTAACTGTTGGAATGAAAGAGCAGAATGATTGAATTGCATCAATAAGGTCATGTTTTACCTGACAAACTTCAATTCTTTAGACATACATGATGTAGAGGTGAGCAATATTTTTTAGGATAATTTTAATGATAATCGAACAATATTTGGCTGAGTGTGTTTTTGAGCTAGCACCTTGGCTGGTTTAGGCCTATCATGGATAAATATGACACTAAAACCGCCAGTCAATCCCTGTCTTAATGAGTGATTCATTGAATCATTCATTCAAATGATGTGTTCAAAACGGCTGATTCATTTAGAAGCTAAGCATGTGACTGGCTGCATCCGAAATCGCATACTTCCCTACTATATAGTAGGCGAAAAACAAAATAGTGTGTGACAATTGATGTTTTATTAACAAGGTTCGGGAGGAGCACGTTCAGATAATCATGTGCGCAAGTTACATTGCCTAATTTTGATGTTAAAGTGCATTAAATTACAACTTAGGCACTATTAAATATTTTTAAATTACACCAACTCTACGTATAAACTACATATTTACTAAATAAGCCTCCAAACAGAAGTAACTGTTGGAATGAAAGAGCAGAATGATTGAATTGCATCAATAAGGTCATGTTTTACCTGACAAACTTCAATTCTTTAGACATACATGATGTAGAGGTGAGCAATATTTTTTAGGATAATTTTAATGATAATCGAACAATATTTGGCTGAGTGTGTTTTTGAGCTAGCACCTTGGCTGGTTTAGGCCTATCATGGATAAATATGACACTAAAACCGCCAGTCAATCCCTGTCTTAATGAGTGATTCATTGAATCATTCATTCAAATGATGTGTTCAAAACGGCTGATTCATTTAGAAGCTAAGCATGTGACTGGCTGCATCCGAAATCGCATACTTCCCTACTATATAGTAGGTGAAAAACAAAATAGTGTGTGACAATTGATGTTTTATTAACAAGGTTCGGGAGGAGCATGTTCAGATAATCAATCAGTTCAGCACAGGTGGAGCTCGTCTAGATAATCAACTTAACTAGTACGATATGTATATATATTTATATAGCCAACTCACCTCCGGTTTTCCGGCATCCCTCCTCCACCCAAACTCTTAACTATTCTCATCCCAGACTAGGGATTGGAAAGGATGGGATGGGATGGGATGGGATGGGATGGGGGGGGTTCTCTGGGTTTGGGCTATATTCCGGGCTCGGAGCCCTCCCTCAGGACAGCATGCCAAATATGCTTACTATTTGCATAATCCGAATATATGTAAGTGCAAACTTGTGAAAAGAAGTATGTCCGAATTCACAGCACTCATAAAAGAGTAAGCAAAAAGTACCCGGATGACCTACTACTTCTGGTGTGATTCTGAAGTGTGCATCCAGTGGACCGTTCATTATCCCATGAGGCCACGGGAGAGGATTTATATTCATCACAGTGACGTGATGCAACTGACGCTGGTATGTCACCTGACAATAACAACAGGCCGAATGCGGTATTGATTGCATTCATACAACACACATTCATACTATATAGAAGGTTCTCTTTTTGCGGTCGCAAAGTAATTACTCATTCAAAAAAGTACCTACTCAAGAGAGTATGCGATTTCAGACGCAGCCCCTTGTCTTTATGAACTGATCATTGAATCATTGACTCAAATGATTCATTCAAAAACAGATTCATTCATTCAGGAAACAATTGTTCTGATCTGGCTTTGTTTGGAACTATTTCTGTTGGCGAAACAGAAAAAAAACAGATAATATTGTGTCTAAAATGTAACTCATGTAACCCAATCAAATGTAACCCAATATTAACTTCTTGTTTGTTGAACTGTTGTATAAAATCAATATCACATTTGCGATTACGCTCACTTGCTCATGCTAATATTCGGGAAAATGGTACTCTTGCTTGTGTGATATTACGTAACTACATCATATCTTCGAAAAATACATGTTTTGGGTTGTTTTTGTGAAGTTAGTGACATAGATAATGTCAGCTCGCACGTCATTAAAACAACAATTGCGATATTATCATAGACGATAAATATCGCACACCTCTAATATGATGGTTTACATTATGATGGAGAGAATATTATGTGGAAAATAATGTTTACAAACCTGATCTAAACTGTGTACGTCTGTGTGCATCGCTCCATGTTGTGCATGGCAAATAAAATCAATCATAATAATTATTTATTTTTATTTATTGCTTCTTGTTAATTGCAATGTTATTTCATCATTAAATATCATATTTTAATAGAAACAATTTTTTTACCATTTTATGTGAGGCACAAGAAGATAGAATCAACCTTAACTAAAAAAAAACATTGCATTTCAACAACTTCTGCTCACAAATCTGAAGGCTGCTGTTAGATCATTGAAGATAAACGCCACATTACATGACTACGCATTACTTTACGCATGTGCTTACAACAGCTGCTCTGCCTTGGGAACAAATGGTGCAACAAAGATCAAGCACAGATTTATTTACAAACTAACCAGTAGTAGTTACTAAGGATTTAGTGTGGTTACAATTTAAGGAAGAACTTACGAATGGCTGGTGTAACCCAGGTCTACCCATTTTTTTTTTCTTGTTGAATTTTGTTTTACTCCGAAACATATCAGGTTTTAAAAGTAAAGTAAAAGGGGTTATGAACAGTATTTCATGTTGACTTTAATATTGGTTCGTCAAAAACACAGTATTTGGTATACAGATCAAACCTGTCTAAAGATCTGAATCTGAACAATCAGTGATTTTTCTTGAATGTTGTTTGGAGTACATGAAGCATCAATCTGAAGTGCCACAGTGCTTTCAAGCCTTTTTAATAAGAGCTACTGAATCTTAGGGTCTGTGACACAAGAAGGGGCATTTTCAACTCTCTTTTGATATTACAAACACAAAATGAACATAAAGCCATATAGATGGGTTGCTCAAGCCTGCGCGTGGACTTTTTTCAGAATGTATGAGTGAAATCATTCTCGTGGGGCTGTAACATTTAATATGAACTACTCTGTAATTAAGTCCTAAGGCTTTCAGTTTATACATGTCAGTCTATGAAGCTGTAAATGCCTCCGCTGTCAGATTTTCTCCCATACTTTGGGAAACACCTCTTGCCAGCAAGCTCATGCTAATTAAATGTGGTCTTTTCATTCAAATATGGTGTTGGTGTGTTTATCTGGGCCATTTGCTTTCAGATCTTTTTATGTTAACTTTGAAAATGATGAAGTGTTACCCTGGAAAAACTATGGCTCAGTTACAGACAGACAGCAAAATATGGCATATGTCCTTTCTGGGTTTGTTGATTTTCCATATTTTTATTAAGAAATGCATCTTTATTAATACTGTGGATTCAATGTTCACAGAACATCAATAAGAACAGATTTGCACACGGCATTTGCTCCTAAAATAACCTAATATTAATTTACAGTAATGTATTGATTCAGAGTAGATCCTTGAATTCGTTATGTTAATTTATGTTAATGGTGTTTTTTTGTTGCTGCTGTTGTTTGTCTTATGTGTAACATAAAAGAAGATATTTTGAGAAAGTGCTCAGTGTTTGTTTTGTCCATAGGCTACAGTGGAAGTCAATGGTCACCAAAACAGTTCGGTTACCAGCATTCTTCAAAATATCTGATTTTGTGTTTAGCAGAAGAAAGAAACTCAAACAGGTTTTGAACAAGTGAACAGTGAGTAAATGATGACAGTATTTTAATTTTTGGCTGAACACGCATGGCCCAAAATCCACTTTCAACCCAAAAGTGTGAGTAGAACCTGATACCTCTCTCAGATGGAGGTTTTCCTTCTCCTTCTGGTCTAATATCACCGTGTGTGTGTGTGTGTGTGTGTGTGTGTGTGTGTGTGTTCAAAAGGGGAAAAGCATTTAGGTTATTGTAATGTGTAATTTGTTACAGTGTAATTACAGAAATAAGTTCTGCGTTATATAAATTAACAACATGTATAGGTTTAGAGTTTGATGTTAATGTAGGTTGCTTCTAATTATGCAAAATTTACAGTTATTACTATAGTAAATACATGAAACAAGGACAACTTTGAGATGATAACACTGTAGATTAGGGAACACACTAACTTTTTTATTGAGGGAAAAATCATCATAAATAGTTTTCCCTTCAATAAACTCCTAATTTGTTGCTTATTGATAGTAAGTAAGGTATTTGTTGTAGGTATTCAGGTATGGGCGGGGTAGGGTTAAGAGATCTAGAATATGGTCATGCAGAATATAATATTTACTTTATAAGTACTGATAAACAGCCAGTATGTTAGTAATATGCATGCTAATAAGTAACTTGTTAATAGTGAATAGTGTTCCTTAATCTAAAGTGTTGTCGACAGTGATTTATTTTGGGGTCAGTTATTCTTTTAATCCACCTGTCTCTTATAGTTTCAGCTCTGTTCTCTGTCCTGAAGTTTTCATTCCTCAGTTCCCATGGGCTGGCTGAATAACTAAACACCTGTGCATATTTCATAGCAGCAGATATGTCTCCACAGTTTGCCAGAGATATTAGCTAAGCCAATTCATGCATTTTACATGCAGGGATGCCTGAGGTTAGGATCTCCAAAAATTGTAGCTACCCTATTAAAGTAGGTGGCTTGGGAAACACTGCTTCTCAGTTAAGGGGACTGAACAGGATGCTATCTAGTAGTAATGAACCTTTAGACACAATATATAAAAATCTGAATGAATGAATGAATGAATGATGCACATGTGTTTTTTGTCGAGTATCATATTTGTTAGATCAGGCTTTTATGACTCATAGCATGATAATTGAGACTATGAAGCTCATAGAGAGTTTTATTCAGAATCTCAAACTGAGCAAACATATGTAATTTGGTGCAGTAGCTAATATTTATATGGCCAAAAATAGAGAAATTCGGAGAGCTTGTAATCTAAATCAATGTGATCTTTATAACAGTAAAGCACACTATTTACTTTGAATGCATATAAATATCAGTTTTCACTCCAATAATATGTCTTGGTATTCGGCCAATCACAACGCACTGGATAGCTGGCCAATCACAGCACACCTCGCTTTTCAGACCGATGAGCTTTGTAAAAATCAACGCGTTTCAGAAAGGCGGGGCATAGAGGAGAAACAATAATGCACAGTATGTGGAAAATAATGTGTTTTTTGAACCTTAAACCGCATAAACACATTTCATTACACCAAATACACAAAATAATGTTATTTTTGGCAACATCATATGACCCCTTTAATGAGGGTCAGTGGTGTAACATCTCATTGACAGTGTTAGTAATTTAATTAATCATAAAGCTGTGGGATGTAAGAGAGTCACTAAATCAATTAGGTATTTGCCTATTGATATTGGTATTAGAGGTAAGTAAATACCAGGGATTCTGCGGTCCTAATTTGTGGTTTTAGGAGCAAGTATTGCTTGATTCATTTGAAGGACTGGCTCTCTCAGCAGTGTACAGTAGAGCATCTCTTACTGAGATGAGATGAGGAGTCATTCACTGAAGTTCATTCCACCAGCGGAGGAGGAAAGCACAACACAGGCTGATAACTCAAATAAATCTAATAACATGACTATCAGTTCAGCATCATCTGGCTTAGATTCCACTTAACGATTGCATTAATGATTCACTTGAGGAAGTACCAAATACTTGACTTTAACTACAACAACAGAATAGTTCACCCAAAAATGAACAAAAATGAGTTTATTTCTTCATCAGAACAGATTTTGGGAAATGTAGCATTCCATCACTTGCTCAGCAATGGATGCTCTGCAGCGAATGGGTGCCGTCAGAATGAGAGTCCAAACAGCTGATAAAAACATCATTAAACCAGTTTAACTTTAAGCCATCAAAATATGAGACCATAATCCATAATAACACTTTCTCCAGTGAAAAAAGTCTCCTGTTGTCCTTTTTACATCAAAATCCACCAACATATTTACAATTGTTTTGGACTGTTAGCACTTGTAAATGTGCTTGATCTGTGCATATTTCTCTCCTGATTCAGACGAGATGACACTTTCACTGGGGAAAGCATTATGGAAAAAGGACTCGTGTTTTAGCCAAAAGCAATGGTTTGAAGTTAAAACATCTTAATGATGGATTTGTTTCTTACAAACACGCAGCTTTACTCTTCAGAAGATGTTAACTGATGGACTGGAGTGGTGTGGATTACTTGTGGATTATTGTGATGTTTTTATCAGCTGTTTGGACTCTCATTCTGACGGCACCCATTCACTGCAGAGCATCCATTGGTGAGCAACTGATGGAATGCTACATTAATTTGATGATGAAACAAACTCTTGTACATATTGGATGTCCTGAGGGTGAGTAAAGTTTCAGCACATTTTCACTTTTGGGTGAACTATTGCTTTAATACTTTTATTCTGCAAGGACACATTCATTTGATCATAAGTGACACTAAAGACATTCATAATATTACAAAAGATTTCTATTTTACTTTTTTTTAAATGCTGTTCTTTTGAACTTTCTATTCATCAAAGAATCTGGAAAAAGAATTGATTACGGTTTCCACAAAAATATGAAGCAACACAAATGTTTTTAATATTGATATAGAAAGAAACGTTTCTTGAGCAGCAAATAAATGATTTATGAAGGGTTAGGGTTAGGGTTAATGATACTGAAAATTCAGCTTTGCATCAAAGCAATAAATTACATTAAAAAAAATATTCGAATACAAAACAGTTCAAATTAAAATTGTAAAAATATTATATAATACTACTATAATATTACTGTTTTTACTGTATCTGTGATCAAATAAATGCAGTCTTAACTTTCAGGGGCAGATAAAGTACAAATAAGTTTCAGACTGATAGATGGATGTTTTTGCACATTTTGTCTGCACGTTCATTTCCTTCCTGTGTTTTTCTTAGAGGTTTGTTATAATAATCCACCTGTCCATCAATTGTAGTGAAGCAACAAATGTTGTTCCTGACAAACACGATTGTTATTCATAGCACAACCATCTGCATTTGTACTGCTACTACTCCTACTCTGCTAAAAGGGTTAAATGGCATCTGGGCGTAAGAGCACAATTAGCCTAATGCACAGTTGTGCCATGTTTACGGTCATTTGCTGAGATGTGATCTCAAGAGCTTTAATAATATTAGAAGGGTGTGTATGTGTTTTCTGCATTTGTGGGCTTTAGTTAATCCCTCTCCCACTACAACCCAAATAATTAGGTTGCAACATAATACCTGCTGTACGCCATAACTTGGGGGCGGATGCAGTTTTGTAAACACTGTGGCTTTCATTCTCATAATTGGCAGATTGGAATGACTTGTGGCCTTATCTGACTGTCCAGCGCTACAATGAATTTATTATTCAAATGAGCACCTGAACATTGGAAATCCAACTGATTTGACCTGAAGGTATTATTGGAGAAAATAAGTAATGTTCTTCCTGGTTTATGTGAGTTGCATATCAATAAAGCTGGGCAAATTTAAGGACTTTCTCAACAGCACTGCTTGTAAGATGTTTTGTGCTACATATACGTTATATAAATGACAGGATAGACACCCCAGCACTGGGTTGTATTTAACCCAGCATTTTTTTAGAGTGTACTAACATACTATTCTTACAATTTCTACAGTATATAGTATGGAATATTTACTGCATAGATTATTTTATCCTGCAATGCAAAGTGTGTCCAGAGAAAAACGAGAAGTAGGCCTACTGGGGAAAAAAAGTGTTGTTTTAATTTAATTCTAAAATATATATTTTTTTTAATCAACCTATATCCATATTTTAACAACAAAACTAAACTGGGTTAAATCAAGTAGAAATAGCTCTATAAGGTAAAAGTTAGCTGCGATTTTTCAAAAAGCCATGTCTATTATTACTATTCTTCGAAGCGTTTATTGTTGCTTCATTTACTGCTGTCTACTGTTTCACTGAATAGTATATAGTGGCTGTCACAGTGTCTGGTTGTGGTGCCCTGGACCGCTCCAGTCCGGGAGTTCACAGAGCCCGCTCCAGTCCGGGAGTTCACAGAGCCCGCTCCAGTCCGGGAGTTCACAGAGCCCGCTCCAGTCCGGGAGTTCACAGAGCCCGCTCCAGTCCGGGAGTTCACAGAGCCCGCTCCAGTCCGGGAGTTCACAGAGCCCGCTCCAGTCCGGGAGTTCACAGAGCCCGCTCCAGTCCGGGAGCCCACAGAGCCCGCTCCAGTCCGGGAGCTCACAGAGCCCGCTCCAGTCCGGGAGTTCACAGAGCTCTTTTTTGTTCTGTTCTGTTAATTTGTTACTTTCAATAAACTGCACATGGATCTTACCTTGTCTCTCCTGGCATTCCGTGACAGAATCTAGCAGCCCCTACAAGATCCAGCAGTTTGTTTTTCTTTACCTTTTTTTTTGTGGACCATGGACATTCGTATTATTCCTCCTACTTCGAAGGAGCGCAAGGCTCGGCTCCGGATGTTGGCGGATCTTCGCCAACAGGGTATGGAGATCGGAGGTTTCGCTCAGACCTTTTGGAACCTTGCGGTAGGGATGGAACTTTATGACACTGATTTAAAGAAGATTTTTAATGCTTGTTTAGACAACCCCGTGCCTCCTCGGGAGATGGATCCGGCTCTGCTCTGGTTGCCCGCCTGGGTTCCTGTTTGGCAGGAGCCTCACTGGCTCATTCCTCCGGCTCCATCCTGGCTATCTGCTGGGATTCCTGTGTGGTTGGGGCCTTGCTGGTTCATCCTGCCGGCCCCGCCTTGGCCTTTCACCCTGCCGGTTCTGTGCTCATGCCCTGGTCTATCTCTGTCCCCTGGCCCCCTTCCATTGTATAGTTCTGGCCCGCCGTCCCTCCCCCTGGTCTGCCTCAATTCCACCTCCCTCCTGAACTTTTGTGTGTTCTGGTGGAGTGTCTGGTATCCGCTCCGTAGAGGGGGGGTAATGTCACAGTGTCTGGTTGTGGTGCCCTGGACTGGCCACTTGAGGGCGCTCTTCCTGTTTCTATGTTTTATGTGTTAAACTCCATTTCTCATAGTCCCTTGCTTGTTAATTCTGTTCTGATCAGTAGCACCTGGTTGTTGTTTCCAATCATGATCACCTGTTTATCATTTACTCATTATCCCATCTATATATACCATGCTCACTCTGTCTGTCATTGCTGCTACATTATGTATTGTCTTCTGAGTTTATAGTTGTCTCATGTTCATCGTGTTTTCTGTTCTCTGTGTGTTGGATTACCTTTTGCCACGTTTTTGTTCTGTTAATGTATTACTTTCAATAAACTGCACATGGATCTTACCTTGTCTCTCCTGGCATTCCGTGACAGTGGCTCTGTTCCAAATGCTAGTGAGTTGTGTTGCCGTGTACTGCCTTCATCCTAATTCAAATGAAACCTCGTAAGTGACCGTTTTGGAACAGTCTACATAGGCACAAAGAAGTGTGCTTCATTCTTTTGAATGTGCACTCGTAGTGTACTTCAAAGTGCTGCCCATTTAGGCAGCTCACTCAGATTTGGAACAGAGCCATGGAATCTACTAGAATGTTCTGCACCACATCTGTTCTATAAACGACAGACAAAAATGCATTGCTTTGATTCATACAACCTCTGTATAGCACTGCACAGTCATATGATTTGAACAACATCAAAAATAAATAGACAGGTAAATAAGTTACTCACAGAACAAAAGAAAAAAAAAAAGCTGGTGGCACATTCATCACAGTGGCAAGGCCTTGTGCTGAGGTGTCTGGGTTAAGAAATCATTGCTGCAGCCTTTCCTCCAGGGCCATTAATTTGAAATGAACAGCGATTGAGTTTCTCCTGCACACAAACACTGGCCTTACACAGCCTGGAGACTAAATAAAACATTCCTCATGGTTTCTCACTCATGGATGCATTTGGGTATTTATTTCCATAGAATGCAATACATGTAGAATTAATTGCCAATATAAAGTGCAACTACAGCAAAATGCATGGGATGTATTGCTATAGTTCAACAATAAAAAAAAAACAATAATTAAAAAAACCTCACCAAACAGATTTGAAATATAATGATTGTTAATGGTTGTCATAGCTTCATATCTCACATCATTGTAACAAACCCCAAACTCACGCCATTGGTTGCGCCAATGTTGTAACGTCTGACCCAACTCTTCAATTCTGTTGGTGCTGCTAGTGATGCAGAAATTACACACTTCACCTTTAATCATTTTTTATGCCAACTTAATCAAGCATATTATATAGGTGCATCTTAAGCCGTTGGCATAGTTTAGCTGGGAAGTCGACTGCTCTAATTGCATTTGAAGGTTATTCTATGCTTCGGGACAAGCATGCAGGAGTTACAAGAAAATAAATACTGATTTAAATGGAGCAATCAGAGAGTAGTAAGTCTGCTCACATTTGCCATGACTTCTGGGGTAGCAGCGACTAATTCACATTGTCATTACGTATTAATGAACAATTACTTCTCTTGTTCCGTGTATTATGTGATATATTATTTGAAATCACATCATATGTATGAAAAAGACAATTAAATTAAATCTAATGAAAGTAACCATTATGCACATCAAGTCTAGAAATGAATTGCACTGAAAGCTTAAAGGGGTCATATGATGCGATTTAAATTTTTCCTTTCTCTTTGGAGTGTTACAAGCTCTTGGTGCATAAAGAAGATCTGTAATGTTGCAAAGACTAAAGTCTCAAATCCAAAGAGATATTCTTTATAAAAGTTAAGAGTCAACCACTCCTACCTAAAACGCCTCGTTCTAACATCCCCCCACATGTCTACATCACTATGTGGAAATATTAGCCCCCCACATATCTACGTCACGATGTGGGAAGATTTACATAACGCCGCCCAAATGTTCACGCAAAGAAAGAAGGCTGTTGGTGTTTGTTTTAATGTTAACCTAAGTAAAATGATGGTTGCATCAGTGTGTTTTGGTTGCATCACTTTTGAATATTATATTATTTAAAATATACATTCACACTTTTGATTAGATATTTAGAAAAATTGATTTTGAAAAATTTCCAGGATGTAACATCACAGAGGGCATGACAGGACGCAGCTCATGTTTGAGCCTATGTTGATAAATGGTGTATGATTTCATATTTTTACTTACGCTGCGGGGTAGTTGAACCAAACTATTTAATATTGCGATATAAATATATGAATCAAAATACAAGCAGCATGAATTTCAGCGCTGGAAAGGAAAGATGCTTGCACTGCAGATATTTTCTGAGATGAAATGTGGTTTATTAGAACAAAGAATGATTTAAAAACAACTGAACACAAGCATCTCATACATGTCCATTCTAATACATATGTATCTCCACTCAAAATGATTCTACAATCAATCAAAACAGAGAGCAGGGTGACCTTCACTTCCAAAACTGACTTTGAAAGCAGATGTGCTTAGGAAAAAAATGGCAAGTGAATATAAAGAGATATAGTGACTTGGAAAGGGAAGAGAACAAAAGATGGGATACAGAAAAAAGGTATATGAGGGGAGATACTGGGAGAAGAGGGGGCCTCAAGATACTGTGTATGTCTTTGGTGTTGAGCCTACACTGTAATTCCTCAAAGCCTCAAAGAGAACGAGAGCACAAGCGTTTTGTTCTGACCTACATTCTCAGATAAGAACAGGAGCTTCAGTCCACGAGAGTAACACAAGCTCAGAAATTAGACAAAAATGATACTAAAATGTTATTACCAGAATGGTCAGTTATAATGTTGATATTTCCCCACTGCATTTGTTGGTTGTTGTTGTTTTTGGAGAAGAGACTGGTAAATAAATTACATTTGACAAACAAACAAATAAATATTTTATATTAAAATGTTTAAATTATATATGTCATCCTAATATAAGCACAAACCTGCACCTGGCGCTCTAAAAATGTTCATTTACTCAAACTCAAAAAATATCAGAAAGAGGTCAGAAAGGTGCAAAAAAGTTCATCCGAAGATGAATGAAGGTCTTATAGGTTTCGAACAACATGAGGGTGATTAATTAATGACAGCCAGCGCTGGGTTATATTTAACCCAGCATTTTTTTTAGAGTGTACCATTAGAATTCCATAAATTATAAACAATTATGCCACAACCATATAAATGGCATTTGGATTTGATATCTGTGCCATTGTAAAATCCATTTTTTGGCAATCTAACTAGAAAATCATTGGCTCATACATTACGAAGAGGGAAGCATGTGTAAAAGGGAAGGGTGATTTATTTTTAATCTGGAGTGTTGACTGGGATATGTCTTCACTATGGGTTCGCATCACTCCAAAAATATTGAACACACTACAGTTTCTTCACCACTAAAAGTTTGGGAAAACTTTACATTTATTTGATTAAAAATACAGTAAAAACAGTAATATTGTAAAATATTATTACGATTTAAAATAACCATTTTCTACTTTTAAAATGTATTTTATTCCTGTGATGCAAAGCTGAATTTTCAGCATTATTACTCCAGTCTTTAGCGTCACATGATCTTTCAGAAATCATTTTGATGCTTATTTGCTAACATGCCTACAAATGCAAGAGACTGTATAATGAGATACAATACTGTAACGAGATAACAAAAGCCTTGAGAAACGTCTCCTTCAGGTTCTACACACTTGCAGAGCACTGGTTGCCCCAGATGCTGATTTCCAGCTTAAGCCCAGGTGTATGAAAGTCCTCTCAGTTTAATAGATTATCAGTGTGGATGTCTCGATATTTTGAGTAGATGCCTCTCAGACTCCAGCGTCATGGGATTTGTTGTGAAACATTCATCCAGCATCACTTCTCCATGAACTGTTGCTAGGTTACCTTCTAGCAGTGGAGCAGTCTGTCCTTGTTTAAAAGGGTGAGAAATGTGCATCTGTGTTTTTGTTCTAAAAGGGTTAAAGTTCATCGTGCAGATGTGGCAATCCTGAAGAGCCACGATGAGGTAATGCTTTTCTTTTAATACACACACAGAGCATACGAATTATTCGTACTATTAAAACCAGTATTCAAATTTAAACTTTATTTAAAATCTTACACATTAACTAAATAACTAAGGAATTAATGCAAAACACACACACATACAGTACACCACACAAACGCGTGTTATACAAATGCACATGAACATATGTATCTTCATATGTAAAATCTAAATCTTTATATACAACATTTTATATAGTTCATAAAATTTAAATGATATTTGCGATATATGATATTTATTGAAATCACCAACTTTTCAATATATGTCAGTGAACATTTGATGCAGCAGTAAATTAATTTATTAAATTGGTTTATCGATAAAGCTCACTTTAAAGTGATTTAAGATTAATCATTTCAAGACAATCGTGATCTCAATTGTCAAGTCGTAATGCATCAGTGAGAAAATCAGATTTGATTTAAATGCACTTTTGATTGTTGTAGTTGAAGTTTAGTGTTCATTTCACTGAATTTGAGAAGTGTTGATGATGATTTGACTTGCCCAGTATTCAGTATACTTTGTTTGTGATTGGTTTTATTATACTCTTGTTCGTGCAAATTCTGAAATATTCTCTGACTTTTGCAAATTAATGCAGATATTTTGAGGGATGTTTTACTTGATATGAAAACAACTAGTGCATAAATGTAAATATAATGTTCAGATATGCAATACTGTAGGCACTACACATATTACATAACACTTTACAATAAGGTTTCATTTGTTAACATCAGTTAACACGAACAGTACTTATACAGCATTTAGTAATCTTAGTTAACGTTAAGTTCAACATTTCCTAACACATTATTAACATAAAAAATGTTGTCTGTTAACATTATTGCACTGTGAACTAACATGAACATGAATTTTTTTATTAACTAACATTAACAAAGGTAAGTAAATACTGTAAAAAATATATTGTTTTTGGTATTCATGTTAGTTAATGTGTTAATGTTAACAAACGAGATCATCTTGGAGATTTCTCTTCAGAGTGCATCAGAAATCTTGAATGCAAGTTGGCAACCTGCATCAAATGCTGAATATGATCATTATCACAATCCATTTGATTATTTCTGTAAAAAATTCCTGCAGGGACAATATGTCAAAGCTGTTTTCTGCTGCAAAAGGCTGTTTTGCAAAAGGCTACACAAAAGTGTAGTTCTTTACAGTACGACAAAAGATTGTTAAAACATAATGATTTGAAATATACTTTAAAGTAAACTTTTCATTTGACATTTTTATAAGTGCACTTTTTGTTCTTTAGCGTGTTAAGAAATAATCATGAATGTGTACTCCAAGTACACCTTAAAGGGATAGTTCACCCAAAAATGAAAATTCTGCCATCATTTACTCACCTCAAGTTGATCCAAACCTTTATGAGTTTCGTTTTCATGTTAAACACAACAAAAATAATTTAGAAAACATTTTGAAGAATGTTGGAAAGCAAACTTTCCATAGTATTTTTTCCCCCCATACTGTGGGAGTCAATGGCTACTGTACTGTCAACTGTTTGGATACCGTCATTCTTCAAAATAACTTCTTTTGTGTTCAACAGAATACAGAAACTCATACAGGTTTGGAACAGCTTGAGGTTGATGAAATGATTTTGCATTTGCATTTGGGATAGTTCACGCATATGGGTGAACTTTTTTTTAAGGTAAGGGTTAGGGTTAGTAAATAAGTTGCCATGTACTTGCAAAGTTATTTAGTCATTAGAATATCTGTTGGGGGACCATCAAAATAAAGTTGTAGCAGATATTACACCGAGAGTCTAATACTTTAATGACTGCTAGTTGACATGTAGTTGCAAAGTTACTCATAGACAACAGAACGTCTAGAGGGGACCATCAAAATAAAGTGCAAAAACATTTAGGTTATACTGCATATCTTGTGTTTTTTGAATACTTGGACGGATTTTCATTTTGAATGTAGGCCTTGCTGAGTGTTTGCTTAGGCGTCTGCTGGCTAAGACATTGTTTGGCCATTGCTATGCCTGGCTGCAAATGCGTTGTATTTCAGCACACTCCCAAGGAGGCTGCAAAATGTCTTAAAATAATTTAAAATAAGACAAAACAAGCTTTAAAAATAAGCTAAAGCTCAAAATCAAGGCACAAAATATTTATTATTTTAAAACTGTAATTTCTATTTAAAGTGTTACCCCAATATTTAAAAGGCATCCCATTACAGGAATTTCAAGATGACCCAATGAGGG
The DNA here is from genome assembly GCF_001515605.1 of Sinocyclocheilus anshuiensis. Lineage (NCBI taxonomy): Eukaryota > Metazoa > Chordata > Actinopteri > Cypriniformes > Cyprinidae > Sinocyclocheilus > Sinocyclocheilus anshuiensis. The sequence goes on along the minus strand of NW_015549650.1, from coordinate 2,063,682 downwards.
AAGAGCATGCCATGCAGAATTAGAGTCTCACATAATACCCTTTAAAAAGGTTCATTTTATTGAATTTTACTCAGAATGAGTGCAATTAAAATTGTTAAGGATCACAATCATTCAATTCACTTTCTTGTGTGAACTAATGGACAAACTGGAATTCAATATTAAGGGTCTCACTGCTGACATCTGAGAGATGTTTTATATGGTCAACCATGGCCTTCATAGCTTCATGACCATAGGATGTGACATTTTTATTGCATATGACCTCATTGCTGTCAGCCTCATCTCCTGTCACAGGCCTCTGTCCATCTCTGACAGACAGAGAAGTGCTTAACCAGCCCACATCAGGAGGCCCTCATAATAACCCTGCTGAAGGTAGTTCACCTGTCTCCATCGCACTTCTGAACACGCACCCACACACTGACCCAAACGTTCTGGAGAGCCAGATGGGCCATAGAGCACAGACAATCGTTTTCCTGTTCCACACCAGCTTGAATCCATTAGCTGACAGATTAACATAGAGGTCACACTGGCCAGCAAGAGGAACATCACCCAACATCATGCTGATTAATGATGCAGTTATAAGAATAACTTGGTGATGCATCATACTGCAGGAATCAATACAGTTTCCGATTTCCACAGAACAACATGCGTTTAGCAGCGCACTGAGCTTTATTGACATGCAAAAGACAAATGACCTCCCCCCAAAAAGACTGAGAGAAAAAAAAAATAGAAAAGTAAAGTTTGAACGCTGTCCTGACTTCATTGGAATTTCACAAAAACATTTTAATGTTAGTTCGAAGGTTATACTGCATATCTTGTGGTTTTTGAATACTTGGACAGATTTTTTAAAAGTTTGAATGTAGGCCTTGCTGAGTGTTCGCTTAGGCGTCTGCTATCTGCAAGACATTGTTTGGCCATTGCTATGCCTGGCTGCAAATACATTGTACTGGCCTCAGCACACTTACAAAGAGGCTGCAAAATGGCTTAAAATAATGTAAAATAAGACAAAACAAGCTTTAAAATAAGCTATTAAGCCATCATAGACTTCTTTCAGTTGTTTTAGTTTAAATGCCAAGGGTTAATTTGTTACTTACACTACTGATTCTTAATGTGAAGTGTATGTACATGCATGCCCTTTTCCTTAGATGTTTGTATGTATTTGGTTGAATATGCATATTAGTATATGCATACTTTTGTATATATTTTGCAGCATTTGTCTCATTTGATTGTTTTATGTATTTTCTGTCAATCACTCTTCTGTGTAACTGACAAATCTACTTTATTATTATTATGATTTTACTTTTCTTTTTTTAATTCATATATTTATTTAGAGTTTTATTTACTTATCTGTCTTTTTATTTATTTACTGCTGTTGTGTCTAGCACTTACTGTTGAATGGCTGATTGTTTGTCTACGTGGTTCTGTTTAAAAGAGAAAATAATACAAAATTGATACAAAAAAAAAGCGTTACTGGCAATCGATATTTCGCCAGTATTTAACAACGATATTTAACACCCTTTCTGTGGTTCTCCAGCACAGATTAGAGCCAGAACCTGCTGTGGCATTATTTGGAGTCGCTCCAGAGGAGTTATGGTTGTCCACATCAATATGTAAAATCCTTTCCTTCTCTTCTTCGTTAGCATGTAGAGCCATCCTATTAAAGTGGAAAGATCCCCTCCCATCCACAGATATTCAATGGATTAGAGAAATTATGTCTTGTCTCTACCTTGATATAGATATGTATATATGCTATATATGTATTTTTTTTCTGAATAAATGGACAGCATGAACACTACTCTATTATTTGTAAGGGTTGGGGGATTGTTAAATGTCATATCTATTGGAAAAATCAATAAAAATATTAAAACCCAAAACATGTGAACTGTTACGGGGCGAAAGAGACGTGAGACGTGCGGATCCATTTGCAAGCTTTATTTAGAAGACGTGGTCAGAAACAGGCATGGGTCAGACAATGGCAAACTGGTATGTAGAAGACAAGGCAAGAGCAGTCCGGTAAACAAGCGAGGGTCAGTCGACGGCGAACGTAATCCAACAGGGTGAGACTAGAGGGATAATCCAGGTACAAGGAAAAGATCCAGGCAGGGGCAAACAGTATCTGAACAGGGCAAGACGAGAGGGGTAATCCGAGATACACAGGCAATGATCAGAACACAAGAAAACAGACAAGGCAAGACTCCGATAAGGCTAGGAAAACTAAAGCAGGCTCCGTAAGGTAGCTATCAGCTAAACGGTGATATACGCTAATAAAATACTCGGCGTTGAATGGTGGTGTGAGACTGATTTATATAGTGTGTGTTATTGGTAGCAGTTGTGTGTGATTGGTTTCAGGTGAGCTTGTGATTAGTGCAATGGAGCATGGGAAATGTAGTCCAGGGTGATGTGTAACAGTCTGTGTGGTGTGAGAGTCAATATAATGGGAGGGCGACCTCTGGTGGCAAGCAGACGGAAGTTCATAGACAGGATTCGTGACATGAACTTTGAAATACATTAAGTTCTTGGAACTGGAATTATGTAATTATTATTATTTTGTAATTATTTTAATAAATTTTCACTAGTTTCTGTAAATTTATATGAAAACAAGCAGCTTTGTCATTACAGCAGAAATATCTTAGCCTACATATAGGGTCTTGAACAGTGAGGGGGCCATGCAGTTTTCTATATGTTGCTAAATGGTTACTAGGTCCGTGTTAAGGCTTTGTTGTCTGTTCTAGCTATTTGTTACATGTAGGTGTTTGAAAGTATGATCAGAGTCATTGTGAGGACATTGCTAAGAGGTTGCCATGCAGGCAGACAGACAGATATAAAAAGACACAGCTTACTCCAGTCAGAACAGAGAGTGAGATCTCATACATTGCTGGTGTGGAATCAAAGTGTTTGCTAGATTTACCAAGACTTTGAAGCTCTCATCCTTCAAGTACACTTCTGCAGCAGAGCTTTCAAGCAACACATCTAACATTACAACAGAACGAAAAGCTACGTTTATAAAATGGATAGTATATATGCAGATGATTTGAATGACATTTAGGTATCTCTGTTTCCCTTTCGATACTTTACTCGTACTGCGTCATGCTTAAGACGCATATGGGAAAAAGCCTTTTTTCTCCTGAACTGAAGCCTTTTTTCATTCACGCAGTGAAACTGCACGGCCATTGGTTCGTGCAGAGCTTAAAAAACGAACCAATGGCTCGGCAGCGGAGCTGCATGAGCCTTGGCGACGAAGCCCGCCAGAATGGGCGGGGCATCTGGCTATATAAGCGGGCGCTCGCGACAGGATTCTCAGATTTCTTCTCCTTCAGCGACGACTATACGCTCATCGCTGATTCTGAAAGCCTGCTCGCCGTTGACACGCCTTCACAGCTGGAATCGGGACCTCTCAGCACAGCTGACCTGCTTCTCCGCTGCTACAGCGACGCAGCAGTTCCGGTCCGTTTTCCCTGCCGCCATCCGGCGATTCTAAAAGAGCTTATTTCTAGTAGGTAAGCCCTAAAAGAGCAAATTTTAGCGACGTTGCTGCAAATGTCGCTCTGCGAGTGTGGCTCGTGCAGGGAAACTTGCACGATGCAGAAGAGCAATGAGTATGTCATCTGTCTGGGCAGACCCCACGCAGAGACTGCTCTCTCACTGCGACGGAATGCTCACTCGAGCATGAGTCTCGCTCTTCTCCACTCGTGGACCGCCTTCACTGGAGGCAGCCCCGCTCTCCCGTTTCTCCTCTCTCAGCGAGTCTCGGAGAGAGAAACAGCGGAGTCAGGGAGCTAAGCAACCGGGTCTGAGCGATCGCATGCCGGCACTGTACCCGTGTGCTTGCTCTCCCCGTTGCACTCGGATCCGCCGCAGAAGGGCAGTGACCTACGCGCTTACGTGTCACTAGGGCTGCGCTCACAGACGGGCCGCTTTTACCACAAAAACAGTCTGCCCCCATTCGTTCGCGGAAGGTGGCCCCGCCTCCCCGTGCTCATGTTTCTCTCCTCCCAGCTACCTCGGAGGAAGCAATGACGAGCTCACGGGTTGAACGATCAGAATTGAGCAAACCTCTACACACATCATGCGTGCTTAATCTGCCAGTGTGTGTTACACATGGGGCA
>NW_015549650.1:2057964-2059042 GCF_001515605.1 Sinocyclocheilus anshuiensis | reverse complement strand
ATATTCACTCCAATTCGCTCGAAGACCCCCGCGCTTCAGCGGCGTGGTCCCCACCTCAGTGCAGAGCAAGGACGCCCACGTCCTGCGCTCAGAGGCGATGAATTTGCTGGCAAAAGAAGCCGTGGAAAAGGTTCCTCCAGCCCAGAGCGAGTCAGGCTTTTACAGCCGTTACTTCCTCGTCCCCAAAAGAGATGGTGGCCTTTGACCCAGCCGCTTTCTCAGACACCTGAGTCGCGCCCTAAACAGATCCTCGCGCAAATTCGCTCGGGAGACTGGTTCTTTTCTCTGGACCTGGAGGATGCATACTTTCACATCCAGATAGCCCCTCGTCACAGGCCATTCTTGAGATTCGCCTTCGAGGGAGTAGCTTATCAATATACGGTCCTTCCCTTCGGGCTGTTCCTGGCTCCCCCGCACTTTACGAAGTGCATGGATGCGGCTCTCTCCCCTCTAAGACAGATGGGAATCCGTATTATCAATTATCTTGACGACTGGCTCGTTCTGGCCCAGTCGGAGACAGAGTTAATATCTCACAGAACCCTCCTCCTCAGCCACCTGGAGTGCCTGGGACTCAGGGTCAATTTTGCCAAGAGCTCGTTGCTTCCCAGCCAGCAAATTTCATTCCTGGGAACAATTTTCGACTCAGCCCAAATGAAAGCTGTAGTCACGCCAAAACGAGCTCTGGCCATACGGAGGCTGGCGACCTCCTTCAAGATCGGTACCACTCGCCCTCTCAAAGCGTTTCAAAGGAGGCTAGGCCTCATGGCAGCAGCATCTCCAGTGCTACAGTTGGGTCTGCTGCGTATGCGCCCCCTTCAGCGCTGGTTGAAACCACGGGTTCCATCCCATGCGTGGCGACCCAATCTGCGCTCGCTAAAGGCAGCGCATATACCGGGCAAATTGAACCGGGGAGCGGACATGTTATCAAGGAGCAATGTCCCCTCAGGGGAGTGGACGCTCCATCCGCAGACGGTTCAGAAGATCTGTGAGATCTTCGGCGAGGCCGAGGTAGACCTCTTCGCCTCAGAATACAACTCTCACTGCCAAATTTATTTCTCAAAGACCAGGGACGCGTTGG
>NW_015549650.1:2057462-2057622 GCF_001515605.1 Sinocyclocheilus anshuiensis | reverse complement strand
CTGCCAACATTAGGTCGCTATCGCTGAAGACTGCTCTGCTTCTAGCACTAGAATCAGTAAAGCAAATAAGGGACCTGCAGGCGATCTCTATTAGCCCTGCCTGCCTGGAATTCGGGCCTAACGACTCTAAAGTCGTCCTGAAACCGAGGCACGGTTACGT
>NW_015549650.1:1998422-2047451 GCF_001515605.1 Sinocyclocheilus anshuiensis | reverse complement strand
ATTGGCCCAACCTCCTTCTTTATGCATTCCCCCCGATCGCTCTGATCCCACAGGTAATCAGGCGAGTGAGGGAACAAAAACACAGGGTTCTCCTGGTAGCCGATGAACCATGAACCAGCTGTGGCTATCAGAGCTGACTCAGCTACTGATAGTGGCCCCTTGGCCTGTTGACGGGATCTACCTATGGGCCCTGCGCCTCTGGCCGCTCAACGGGAGCCTTCGTGCCTCCCAGAGCGAGTCTTAAACACAATTTCGGAGGCTAGAGCTCCGTCTACGAGATGCCTCTATGCCTTAAAGTGGTCTTTTTTCTCTGCCTGGTGTCTAAACCACGGCAAAGACCCTCTCACTTCTGAATTGGCAGAGGTGCTGTCATTTCTGCAAGAGCTGCTGGATAAGGATTGTTCCCCATCCATGCTCAAAGTCTATGTGGCGGCTATAGCGGCCTCTCATGTCCCTTTTGAGGGTCAATCGGTGGGCAGAAAAAGCGCGGTCATCCGCTTCCTGAGAACGGATATGGCAGAGAGCCCTTGGCCGTACCACGCCCAAGTTCTCTGGCATTGTTCACCTGTTAGCTCTCGACCCCTGGGTGTCGAAGTTACGGGGATACTGTGGAACGATTAACCAGGCCGGGTGTGACCTAGAAAGCTCAGCCCTTCTTAGCCTTGGGTTATTGTTGACTTCTGAGTGAAGTATCGAAAGGGAACGTACTCGGTTACTAACATAACCTCAGTTCCCTGAGATTCGGGAACGAGTACTGCGTTGCTTGCCGTGCTATGTAGCTGCACGACTCAGTCGTCGCTTCAGTCGAAGTAAACCTGAGAATACTGTGGCGAGCGCCCGCTTATATAGCCAAACGCCCCGCCCATTCTGGCGGGCTTTGGTGGGCTTCGTCGCCATTGGTTCGTTTTTTAAGCTCTGCACGAACCAATGGCCGTGCAGTTTCACTGCGTGAATGAAAAAAGGCTTCAGTTCAGGAGAAAAAAGGCTTTTTCCCATATGTGTCTTAAGCAAGACGCAGTACTCGTTCCCGTATCTCAGGGAACCAAGGTTACGTTAGTAACCGAGTACGTTTTTGATCACTAACCTGAAAATAAATCATTTGTTTTTGGTCTAATAAAACAGGCTAATAAAGGGGATTAGCTATATTCCTAAGCATTTGTTCAGCATTGGGAAATAAGGTATTTGAACCACCTGAAACCATTTCGCCAATATTAAAAAGAGGGGGTTTGTTATTGTTTTTAGATGGGACATAAAAATGTCATCCTTATACATAAAAGATATGGTTGCTGAATGTAACATTATAGGTTACTTAACATATAAGGTTTTATCTCTTGAATTTGATTCATGTTAAAACAACAAGATGTTGACCAGCCTCAGTATAAACAGAAAATTACTGCAATAGATGTCAAAAGAAGCTATTAACATGGGACAAGAAACAACAGACGGATAGTGATTTCAGCGTTTTGTCATGATGAGGATCTACACTCTGTTAAGACAAAAATAGCCTTCAATTCTTGAAGTGCAGCAGCAGTTCTTCAGGCTAGATTGAGATATGTGAAGGATGTGACATGGCTCGAACAAGCCTTTTCATGTTCTTAGCACAAGGATAAGCACTTGATACGAGCACCATCCTTCAAGTTTTGCGAGCCGAGGAGAGTCCAGAAGCAGAAGTGAGTAGAAAAAACGCCACATTTCTCCTCTGGTGAACTTCTGAAAAGCTAGCTAAAGTGTTTTTGGTGATTGCAGGATATGAATTCTGAAATGTGGCTTCTTGTCCACTTGGATCAATACTTTCTGAGCAACAGGATGTACTTATATCACACTGACGACACAGTGCCATCTGCTGGTTATGAATACAAACTTAGACGGCTCCTTCAGGCGCCAATCAGAGACATAATGAAGCCTGTAAATGCGACTCTTTAAAAAGTTATTTTCCTAGAGATGAACCATGATGTCTAAAAATCAATACATTTTGTTACTATATACTAAAATATACAGTATATGAAAAACCTAATATTATCTCTAAAATGTGAGTTAACCAATATTGTGAGTTACTGTAGAAAGCAATATCACACATGCAATCATGCTGATAATCGAATCAACATCACAATTGTGCTGTTGTATTTATTACCAGCTACCTATCTGTCCGTGTTTGTTCCATGTCCCCAAGCAACACACAGTAATGGTACTAGTAAAGATAATTTTTTCCTGAATGAATCATTGTTTTTTAAATGAATCGTTGGAATGAATGAATCAATGACTCATAAGGCTCACTGGTCACCAGCTAATATTTGTTTTATTCCTGAATGAATCAGTTTTTTTAATTTATCACTTGAATAATTATTTAATGACTCACTCTTAAGACTCACTCGTTGTCACCATAATTATGACTTTTCTATTTACCAAAGCATGCTTTTTTCTCACATGGTGGCAATGGATTTTCATAGTCAAAAAACCTACTGAATTGAATGCTGGCATCTTCTGACAATGGCAGTCTCATGTGTGATATGTAGTACATATCTGTGCGTGTCTATTTGGTATCATAATAAAATCTGATCCTACTACTTTTCATCTCATAATTTCAACTCATGTCACAATTGCAACTTTTTATCTCATAATTTAATGCATATTATAATGCATATTAAAGTAGTATTTATAAGCACAGCGTTGCTTTGGTTACAGCGGTGACCAAGGAAACATTATATTGCAGCTGTTCCATAAGCGCCACCTTCTGTCAGAGAGTGAATTTGCATTTTTAGCATAATTTCACAAAGCTAAAATCAGACCATTCTGTCCGTTATAATCTTGAAATTATACAATTTAATTTAAATAAATAATAATAATAAACTGCTCATGCTACATGTACAGTATGTAGCATCTTTTTTGAAATGTGTTTTAAAAGCCGTGGTTGCCTCCAATTTTAAATGGCTACAGATATTTTTGTTTAAGGCCAGTTCAGCCTGTAATAGAGCAGATAAACATCTTGTTCACATAGTCTTTCATTTTTTCTTGTCTCTTACTTAAAAAAATCCGCAATCACCATCAGAATCGGTCCATTTGCTTGTAAAAAATTGGCAATCGAAATTTGCCATGAAAAATAATGATCAGTGCATGCATTGTTTTTGTAGATAGACTATACTGGTTTCCTCAGTCATAACTTTGACTGACTATTAAGAGTAAGTCAAGAGTGAGTATGTACACTGGTCAACACACACAGGTTTGTTTTTATGGTTTATGGGGACTCTCCATAGGCGTAATGGTTTTTATACTGTACAAACCGTATTTTCTATTGCCCTACACCAACCCTACCCCTAAACCTACCCCTTACAGGAAACTTTGTGCATTTTTATTTTCTCAAAAAAACTAATTCTGTATGATTTATAAGCTTGTTTCCTCATGGGGACCTCAAAAATGTCCCCACAAGGTCAAAATTTACTAGTATTACTATCCTTGTGGGGACATTTGGTCCCCATAACGTGATAAATACCAGGTACACACACACACACACACACACACACACACCTCTTCTCTAAAATATCCATGAAATATGGATAAAATTGTCTGCTAAATGTGTGTGTGTGTGTATATAGCAATTTTGACTTTAATGTCATAATTATGATTTATCATCATTGACTTTTTATTTTTTAAATTATTTTGATGTTTTGTATTGCTGGTGTTACTGTGTATGATTTATCAGGAAAAATAACATTCATAATCTTTTGTCAAAATAAAATAACTCGCCAAAAATGGCTGTGTGTGTGGCTGTTATTAAGCCTCTCATTAAAAAAAAAAACACAACTTGATCCTGGAGAATTAGCTCTCAGACCGATCTCAAATCTCCCTTTTCTGTCAAAGATACTAGGAAAGGTAGTCTCCTCACAACTATGTTCTTTCTTAGAGAAAAATGATATCCAGTCAGGATTTAGACCTTATTGTACAGAGACTGCTCTCATCAGAGTTACAAATGGCCTGCTCTTATCATCCGATCGTGGTTGTATCTCTCTATTAATGCTACTGAATCTTAACGCTGCGTTCGACACTATCGACCATAACATTCTTTTGAATAGACTAGAAAATTATGTTGGCATTCAAATAATACTTACAGTATCTGACCGTCATCAATTTGTAGCAGTGCATAAGTGCATACTGCCACAAGGCTCAGTACTAGGACCATTGCTTTTCACGCTTTACATGCTACCCTTGGGAGATATCATCAAGAAATATGGTGTTAGCTTTCACTGTTATGCTGATGATACTCAGCTCTACATTTCTTTGCGGCCCGATGAAACATACCAATTCTCAAAACTGATAGAATGCATAACTGATATAAAAAACTGCATGACTAGTAATTTCCTATTGCTTAATTCTGAAAAAAAAACAGGTGTTAATTATCGGACCAAAAAACCTATGCATGTAATTATTTAATTTAAAACACCATCTAACACTTGATGGCTGTACTGTCAATTCTTTGCCATCAGTTAGGAACTTAGGTGTGCTATTTGATAGCAACCTTTTCTTTGAAAGTCATGTTTCTAGCATTTGTAAAACCGCATTTTTCCATATTAAAAATATTAAAAAAATGACCTATGCTCTCAATGTCAAATGCAGAAACGTTAATTCATGCATTCATGACCTCAAGGTTAGATTATTGTAATGATTGTTTGGGTGTTTGCTCTGTGTGCTTAATAAACAAACTCCAGCTGGTCCAAAATGCAGCAGCTAGAGTTCTTACTAGAACCAGGAAGTATAACCATATTAACCCGGTTCTGTCAACACTGCATTGGCTCCCTATTAAACATCATATACATTTTAAAATCTTGTCAATTATAAAGCTCTGAATGGTTTAGCACCTCAGTACTTGAGCAAACTCTTATCATATTATAGTCCTTCACGTCCACTGCGATCTCAAAACTCTGGCCATTTGATAATACCTAGAATATCAAAATCAACTGCAGGCGGCAAATCCTTTTCCTATTTAGTGCCCAAACTCTGGAACAATCTACCTAGCATTGATTTTGAGGCAGACACACTCTGTCAGTTTAAATCTAAAGACCCATCTCTTAACCTGGCATTCACATAACACACTATTGCATTTCTATAATTCAATCTGTTAAAGGATTTCTAGACTGCATTAATTAGGTCAACCGGAACCGGGAACACTTCCCATAACAGCCGATGTACTCGCTACATCATAAGAGGAATGGCATCTACGCGAATTAGTCTGTTTTATTCTTATTCTGAGGTCACCATAGCCATACGGATCCAGTCCGTATCCAAATCAGATGATCACTGCAGTCACCTGGATCCAGTCTGTATCCAGTCCAGAAGGTGGATCAGTACCTATAGACGACCTCTACAGTCCTGAATGTCAGCGGAGACCATGTCAACTTGATGAGTAACAGATCCCTTCTGAAGACCTCATCACCTCGACGACCATTGGCACAAGACCACAAGAACCAGACGAGTCGTCTGCTCAATCTGATTTCTGGAATTAAACCAGACCATGCTGGTTTCGTCTGGCCAGAGGAGAACTGAGCCTGGTTTCTACCAAGGTTTTTTTCTCCATTTCTGTCACCAATGGAGTTTTGGTTCCTTGCCACTGTCTCCTTTGGCTTGCTTAGTTGGGGACACAATTTCTAGCAGCATTGTTGACTTGACTGCACAGACACTATTTGAAGAGAACTGAACTGAGCTGGATGATGACATCACTGAATCAACAATGAACTGATTTTAACTGATAAACTGACTGATTTCTATTGTCCTCTTGCATTATCAGTACACGTTTTTCCTGTTTAACACTGAAAAGCTGCTTTGACACAATCTGTATTGTATAAAGCGCTATATAAATAAAGGTGACTTGACAAAAAATGGGTTGCAAATGCAGTTTCATTTTGACTTTAAGAATATTGACTGCAGAGATGCTGATCTCTGATCTAGCACAAATCAACACAGTTTTGCTCTGCTCAGCCAATAAATCATCATTCTTATGCATTACTCACATGTAAGCGTGTATTCTTTTCAGCGAATTTCATCACCGGATGTGGGAGGAAACCACAGGAGTTCACTTGCGTCTTTCAAAGCACTTCAACACACACAGCCTCTTTCAGTTCAGTCTGAGGAAGGATTCAGTTCTTTGTTCTTGTTGATTTCGGTGGTCTCGACAAAGTTTGATATTTATAGAAGCACACCCTCAACATCTACATGCACGTGTAACTATTTGGAACTATCAAAACTAAAAAAATATCCCAAGTTTTGCAGCATCTTTAAGGAACATCACATTGTACTCGAGCAGTAATCAGCAGTCAATTGACTTCACCTGTGTTCCTGTGTAAAGGCCTTTTAGAGTCCATGTAGGAAACAATACTGTTGACCAATGGGAAATGTGCCTGCTCTCTAGAGGACTGCAGCACACGGTTGGTGGTTGAAGTGTTGCTGAACAGGAAGTTGCTGAGTAGAATTGAGAGAACTTTAACAGACATGAGGGTCTCTTATCAGGCTCTAGTCTTGCTTTTCTTAGCAGGCTTATGCTCACTCGGTAAGACGAGTTTTCCATTAATTCTTTTTTTGTAGATAAAGATGTTTGTTTACTTTTGTGTGTTTTCTTGTAAGGATGTATTATATGGTCACTTAAACGGCTATAGTCTGTTCAATCGAGCAGTTCAGAATTGGATGTTCATTTGCTGTCTGTATAAAGACCTGTGCAAAAATGGCTAACGTTTACATTTTTCTTCTTTCACTTCAGAGAAAGTTCCAGTTCACGCATTTGTCAGCAGACCAATCCCAGGAAATCTAGAGAACGTCAGCAAGAATGACACTGGGGTGAAGGAGGCCGTCCTGACTGGAACCTACTCATTTAATAATAAATCCAACGACGCGTTCCTCTTCAAAGCATCAGCTGTTGATGATGCAAAGAGACAGGTATAACTCAAGATGCCCATACGTCTCACTGTGTGTGTGTGTGTGTGTGTGTGTGTGTATATACATACGTCATCCGGTCTCTGGTCTGCTATAGATAGTCAAAGGCATCCGCTACATTCTGGAAGTGGAGATCTCACGGACCATGTGCAGGAAGAGGGGCAACACTGATGACCTCAACAACTGCTCCTTCCAGACAGACAGTCTGTTACGGCAGGTATGAGTGCTTTTCTATGGAGCCAGAGAAGTTAAAATGGCTTTCTGGTTCTGAAGTAACTCTGTAAAGCCAAAATAAAGTGTTCTGATTTGTGTATACTGCATAAAGATAAAGATTTGAAAGATTTCACACACTGAGAGCAATTTCTAGTTACTTAAATATTGTAGAACAAAGCATAAGAAAGAGAGAGATATGCAAAAAGATTTGTATGCACAAGGAGTCTGACAACAGCCAGTGCTGCACACAGAGATCTGATCTCACCATCATCCAGTCCGTCTGTGATTACATGAAGACACAGAGCAAACTGAGACAGACTACATCCAGAAGAACTGTGGCAACATCTCCAAGATACTTGAAGAAACCTTCCTGCAAAATTATGCGCAAGTGTGCCTCGGAGAAAAAGCGGGTTTAAACGGAAAGGTTGGTCACACCAAATATTGATTTGATTGAGTTAATAGAAGTTCATTGGTAAATTAAATTTATTTTTGAAAGCATCCTCACTTTACAGCATTTGCAGGAAGGTTTCTTCAAGTGTCTTGGAGCCACAGTTCTTCTGGATTTAGTCTGTCTGTTTTTTTCTGATTCTTCATGTAATCGCAGACGGACTGGATGATGGTGAGATCAGATCTCTGTGTGGAGCACTGGCTGTTGTCAAGACTCCTTGTGCATACAAAAATCTCACTGGATGTTTTTTGACTGTTTGACTGTATTTCCAAATGTAATTTATTCCTGTGATGGCAAAGCTGAATTTTCAGCATCATTACTCCAGTCTTCAGTGTCACATGATCCTTCAGAAGTCATTCTAATATGCTGATTTGATGCTCAAGAAACATTTCTCATTATCAATGTTGAAAACAGTATTTACTGCTTAATAATTTTCTGGAAAACATGATACATGTTTTCAGCAAGGATATACATTCCCGAGAAAAAAAAAGAAAGAAAGAAAGACAGACAGACAAGCCAAAAATGGCAAAATATTTACCTTTTAATGTTGCACATTTTACCATTTTAACCACAAATCAGTGGTCAGGAAAATAGTAAGAATTGCACAAATACTGTAGATAAAGTAACTTAGTATATGATAGCTTCTACCTTGGTTGTATTTAAATGTATAAGCTGTGTGTTTAAACTTGCAGACTACTTTTTACAGGAAGAATAGTCAGTGTTGTTCCACTTAATATGAGTAGTTAAAAAATGTCTCCCAGTTAGCAAGAGTTTAATGCGAGACTATTTTTAGGGTTCAAATCTGGACTCTGACCCGGCCAAAACATGAGCCTGATGCACTTGATCTCAAGCCAATTCTTGGTTGTCTGTGCAGTGCAGTCAGGAGCATTTCCTTGTTGAAAAATAACATCTGATCGTTTCTCTTTAATAACAATTTTTCAACTGTGGTAAGCAAGCAATTCTGCAATATTCTCTTATACTCCAAAGCATTAATTGACTTTTCAGAGTGAAGCAGCTCAGCAGCACCAGCAGCTGAAAGACTCCTCACATCATGACACATCTTCCTCCATGATTGAGATGCATTCATTATTGTATTTCTCGGCAGATCTTCAAAGACACCGCTCTGGCGCATCACCATGCAACTCATGTTTTATCATGATTCATCACTCCACACAACTCTGAATCAAACCTCCCATACTCTTGACAAAAACTTCATTCTGTCTTTGTTTTTCTGAAGCAATGGCTTTTTAAGGAGAGCATTTGCTTAATTCTTACTAAGTTCCTTACCAGTAATTTGTGGTTAAGATCATTAAAAGCTTAGCATTTAGCCATTTTGGGCTTGGCACAATTTTATTAATTTTTTTTTCCCCTAGAATAAGTGTATACTGTATTCGGCAGCGATACATTAAGTTAATCAAAAGTGAAAGTAAAGATATTTATGATGCTACTAAATGTTTCTATGTCAACTAAATGCTGTTCTTTTGAATGTTTTATTAATCAAAAACTGTTTCCAACATTGATAATAATAAGAACGCTTATTAACAATTGAGCACCAATAATAATTGAGCAGCAAATCAGCATATTAGACTGATTTCTGAAGGATCATGTGACACTGAAGACTGGAGTAATGATGCTGATGAAAATTCAGCTTTGCATCACAGTTTCCAACTTTTCCGGTTTTTGAGAACCCTAAGAAATGTAAAATAAGAAAATGTCATCACCAGACTTAATGAGTACAAATAGGCTATATTAAACTGTATTTTAAAGCTGTAAATCAACATTCATAAATATGATTTTTATTATTTTTTTATCTTCTAGACATTCTTCTGTCACTTTGACGTATGGTCCATTCCATGGATGAACAAAATGTCAACTACATATTTTAAATGTCATTCAAATTTTATATTCTGAGATCTTTTTCATCAGATTGTTTTTCAATGGCTCCACCTGAAATGTTGTGCTAATTTAATACCAAACTGAATGTGAAAATAAAATGAGCCACAGTGAATAGTGCAGCGCAGTGACTGGTTATGATGTCCAGTGACCTTCAGTTCATCAGATGCTGAGCTTGTGTTGACTGACTCGGAGTGTAAATTATTCAGTGAGGTTCTCTGAAGTAGAGGCAGCTTTACACACCTACAGTAGATCAGGGGCCATCGCTTCAATCTCTGAGCTCTTTTCCTTAAAACCACAGATCTTATGAGCAAACTGGCCCTAGAAAGACACCAGCACTGATCAAACACACATCTGTTGGGTTTGTATGAACAGATTTATTGACTACTCTTTCACTATGTGTTATTGGAAATGTGCATGACATACTTGTCCTAGATTCATAACTCCATATGGCCATTAGGTGGGTACATGCATCCAATGGGACAGTGGTTCTCAGCTGGATTTGTTTCAGAATCCAGATTTTAGAGTGGACATGAAGCAGCGACTCAGCAACCAAAGCATTATCATACAAAAGTGACAAAATTGCCCTTAAAATAAAAAATTAAATGCATTGATATTAAACCAGTCATTGATGTACATCTGAAAATGTAATTGTTAGAATATATATGTTAATGTTTAATAAAACAACAAAACAGTCTGAACTTTAGTTAGTTAAGCATTAGTTACATTATATATTTTTATTTAGAACATAATTTTTTCACAACAAATTAGTTTGAGATTAAACCACAAGTTCAAGACACTCAATTTTTAATGCCAAATGACTTTTGTCAGAAGCTTTAATTCAATGCAACTTACACTGACTCCATTCCCTGGGCATCAAACCCACGACTTTGTTGTTGCTAGCATTAAACTACAGAAAATTTACTCACCCTCAGGCCATCCAAGATGTAGAGGAGCTTCATCAGAACAGATTTGGAGAAATGTAGCATTACATCACTTGCTCAGCAATGGATGCTCTGCAGTGAATGGGTGCCGTCAGAATGAGAGTCCAAACAGCTGATAAAAACATCACAATAATCCACAAGTAATCCACACCACTCCAGTCCATCAGTTAACATCTTGTGAAGTGAAAAGCTGTGTGTTTGTATGAAACAAATCCATCAAGGTAACTTCAAACCATAGTTTCTAGCCAAAATTACTTCAGGTCCATAATCCATAATAAGGCTTCTTCCAGTGAAAAAGTCCATTCCTTGTTTGTCCTCTGTCATCAAAATCCACTTTTGGACTGTTTTTGTTTGTAAAAGCTTGATCTGTGCACATTTCTCTCCTGATTCAGACAACTTTTTCATTGGCGAAAACAATATTATAGATCAAGAACTATTTTAGCTAGAAGCAATTATTTGAAGTTCGAACGTCTTGATGGATTTG
This sequence comes from Sinocyclocheilus anshuiensis, assembly GCF_001515605.1. Lineage (NCBI taxonomy): Eukaryota > Metazoa > Chordata > Actinopteri > Cypriniformes > Cyprinidae > Sinocyclocheilus > Sinocyclocheilus anshuiensis. The sequence goes on along the minus strand of NW_015549650.1, from coordinate 2,036,554 downwards.
TTTCTTACAAACACGCAGCTTTACTCTTCACAAGACGTTAACTGATGGACTGGAGCTGTGTGGGTTACTTGTGGATTATTGTGATGTTTTTATCAGCTGTTTGGACTCTCATTCTGATGGCACCCATTCACTGCAGAGCATCCATTGATGAGCAAGTGATGGAATGCTACATTTCTCCAAATCTGATGAAGAAACAAACTCATCTACATTTTGGATGTCCTGAAGGTGAGTACATTTTCAGTAAATTTCAGTGAACTATTCCTTTAAGCCAATTTATTTAGCTTTCCCATCTACGCAAGATTGATTGATTTATTTTAATTTAGCATTGCTCTTTTTTCCTCACTGTTGTCCAATCAAGTGGGCCACAGCTCACCATTTGAGAACCACTGTTACAGTATATTATTGCTGATCACTCTTATAGACAACATATAAATATGAACTGAAAACACACAAGATACTTGTGTAAAGGTGTGCTAAATACTACAAAGCCAGCATCATTTATCAGCCGAGAGTGACGCAGATCTCATTTCAGCAACATATACAAACAGTGATGAAGACGCATAAGCACAAAATAAGGAATTAATACTTTCAACCACTCAATTAAAAATAAACCAAAACATTCAAACACTGGAGCATTTTTTTAAACCAGAGATAATTATAGAGGTATGTTTCAGCAGATTCATTTTATAATGACATTAACATACCCTTTCACTTCCCACAAACAGCATCTCAATGCTGCCACCAACGGAAATTATTATTGTTTTTTACCAGTCATCTTGTTTTGTATCACAGCGCCTTTAAAAAAAACTTTTGGCAGCTCTATTTTAAGGGCCAGACGACGGTCGGTGCAAATAATACAACTACAGAAACGGCATAATTTCTGTCACAAGGGGGAAAAACAAAAATAGTAATGGCACTTCGTTTGATTTAAAAAACAGCCCGCCAGAGAGCTTATTATGCTAAAAAAAGGAAGTCGCCCACATGGGTTAATGGAACAAAAATACAGGCGTCTGTCAGAGCTAAATGAAGAGAATGGTGATCAAATGAAGGGACTGGGTTGACTGTAATATGAAAGATGTTAATAAGTCTTGTTGATGTTTGCCAATGTTAATTGCTTCAAAATCTGTTAGTTTGGAAGCCAGGGTGAAATGACTCAAGTGGAGCATCTGTTAGGTTCGTGACGTGTTTCACACTTTGCTCAGATCCAGCTTGCACAGATACGGCGAGCGGAAGGAGCCCAGGTACAGGTGGCCATTGTACTCGTGTGCCTCGCTGATGTAGGCCGCCACCATGCCGTGTGGGTCGTGGAGGCTGCGCACGCATATCCCACCGTCCTGCAGCTCTACCACCAGGCTATAGCGTGGCACAAACTTCAAAAGAGTATCTTGACTGAAGAGCTGAAAACACACAAAACGTGAAGAAGCATATCCATTTCAGAAATACATATATACAGTAAGGTTGTGACGGTGAGGACATTTTCCCACCGGTTAATCGACGTGTGACAACACCGACAGTACCGGTATCATCGCGGTGGCAGGGGTGTTCCCTCTTTTCCTCGCTTTCCTTCGCTCTTAAATAGCTTGTAAAAGCGGCGTGCGCATTTTACTTTCACTTTCAAATAGTGGTAATTCGGCGTCAATTGCTTGAATGCAACAACAAAATACAACGTCAAACTCACTTTAGCCTATATATAAAACATAGAAGTTTTATTAGCAAAACTAATAAAAATACACCATGCTAAAGGGCAGGCTATGCCTAATATAAAATAACAAATAACTTACATAAAGTTTAAATAGTTTATTAGCAAAACGAATAAGAAAGCTTAGAGGCACGGCATACACCTTGATGTCAAATAAAATAAATAAATTACACAAAGTTTAAATAAAGTAAAAATCAGCAAACACTGTGGAACCAATTAAATAAGAAACGAATGTTTAAAAAAAAAAAATCCAAAATCACCTTAGATAAACGGCAAAAGTCAACAGGCTTTTCATATTCCAAAATACTGCCAAACAGGCGCTTTTGCATTTCGTTTCGAAACTAAATCATCCGCGATCTCTTGTCTGTCTCACCTCACTCTTCTCGTCAGTCAGCTCGACTCGCTCTCCTCACTGGATAAATTAAATCTGATCTGTGATGCGACTGTCGTTTGGCACGCTGCATTGAGCAGCCGCATTCAGTTTTTAAATGTAGTGTCTGTTCTTTTACTGAACTAAATGATTTTTATTACTATAAAAAATCTAAACGATGGTGGGGGTCGGTGCCGCGGTGGGCAAGTGACGTAACCGGTTTTGCGGCTTAACATCACCGTCAGCACCGTCTATCGCGGCAAGCCGAATATACAGTAGGAATGTGTAATATATATAAAAACCAACAACAACAAAAAAAAAATTTCAAAACCAACTAGGATAGTCAGACAACTAAGGCAACTGTTTCCTAAGAAGAGTTCACATTGGACTTGTTCTTGAATTAAGAAAAAAAAACAGCTGGATGGAGTGCAACAAAATTACAAAACGTGTGACATCAAACTAAATTTTTTTGTTTTAAACGTCCATTTGTCAATTTGAAAAGTGATTTGTAACTGTTAAATTTAACTATATTTTAAACCATTTAAATAACCAGTGATGTACAAATGTTTATCTATTTGTCTTTTTGAAATGTGATTTATTTTTCTGTTACATTTATTTTAAACAACTGAAAAACATCTACTCTATAAATTGTCAATTTACAATAAACAGCTACAAATTTCTATCTATTTGTCCATTTGAAGTGATTTATTATTTTAACTTTACATTTAACTACATTGTTAAAGAATTTAAATAAATGGCTGTAAATGCCTATTTAGCTGTCTAATTAAAAATGTATTTATTTTACTGTTACATTTAACTACATTTTAAAATATTTAAATAAACAGCTATAAATGTCTATTTATTTGTCTTTTTGAAATGTGGTTTATTTTACTGTTACATTTAAATCAAATTAAACAATTTAAATAAACATCTACTGTGTATACATTTCCATTTTTTTGTCAATTTGAAAAGTGATTTTTGTATTTTTCCGTTACATTGAACCTTTTTAATAAACATCTACTGCACAAATGTCTATTTTTTTCTACTTAAGGTGACTTATTTATTTTGCGGTTACATTTTTAAAAATGTGTAAACGATTTAAATAATAATCTATAAATATTTGTCATTTGAAAAGTTATTACATGTTTTTTTAAATAATAACCATTCATAATTATACCTTAAATATGAGCTTCTTTAACCAGGGTCTTTGAGACAGGAAGTCAAGCATGGAGAAGCCAGGGCTGGGTCGCACAGCGGACATGGCAACCCAGTATCCACCTGAAGAACTGCGCCGAATGTTGTCGGGAAATCCCGGGAGGTTGTCTATAAATGTATCCATACCTCCTTTATTGAGACCAGAAACATGAACTCTGTGAAGAGAACAGAGCACATATTCAATATGCAGCACTGAACAAGAGCAGTGACAGACTGATATATCAGCTAAGCTTTTTTTTTTGTTGAGACTATTAACATTGGAGCCAATAGTAACATAACAATTGTGTTTCAATTCATCAGCAACCCCTCAGTTAATCTATGAGAAGAGCTAGACTCAACATAAAACTCCTGATTTAACCAGACCATCCCAGATGAGCACGGGGTTACAGTGCATTAATATGAAAGCTTCTGCAGCACTGAGACCACACTCTCTTTAGTAAGAGAAACATGCTATGCATCTCTCCACACAGGAAGCTTAATGATGGAGCCTGTTGCGTTGGCAACTGCATGCACTCATCATTTATCCAGGTAAGGAGAGCGGCCTGTGCCTCGAGCAGACATAAGCCATCAAGCAGCAGTGAATGAGCACTACGTGATTCAAGAATTCAGCTGTGAGAGGCCATGAAGAAGTGACGGGAGAACTGATGTTCTAGCCGACCTGATAACAAATCAGCCCAAAGGTAGGAACAGAATGTTTCAAATTACACTGGATGATCAGAGTTTACAGAAATACAGATGGAAAAGAAATGCACAGCTATTTACTAGCCACATTTGTATTAAGAAGCAAACATAAGCATCTCAAAGATGTGGATCTTACGCTCACGGAGGCTGCATTTATTTGATTAAAAATACAGTAAAACAGTAATGTTGTGAAATATTATTACAATTTTAGAACACAGTTTTCTATTTGCATTACATTTTACAATGTAATTTATTTCTGTGATCAAAGCTGAATTTTGAGCATCATTACTCCAGTCTTCACTGTCACATGATCCTTCAGAAATCATTTTAATATTCCGATTTGCTGTTCAAGAAACAATATCCATGTTTAAAACAGTTGTGCTGCATTTTTTTTTTTTGTGTGAAAACCATGATCCACTACCATTCAAAAGTTGAGTAAGATTTTAAAAAAGAAAGAAAAGTAATTAATACTCTTAAGGATGCATTAAATTGATCAAAAGTGACAGTAAAGGGACATTTATAATGTTTAAAATTTCAAATACTGTTCTTTTGAACTACTTATTCATCAAAGACAATGGAAAATGCATCACCGTTTCCAAAAAAATATGAAGCTTCAACTGTTTTCAACAGTGACAATAATAAACAATGTTTCTTGAGCAGCAAATCAGCATATTAAAATGATTTCTGAAGGATCATGTGACACTGAAGACTGGAGTAATGATGCTGAAAATTCAGCTTTACATCACTGGAATAAATCACATTTTAAAATATATTCAAATAGAAAACAGTTCTTTTAAATTGCAATAATACTTCATAATATTACTGTTTTACTGTTCAAATAAATGCCGCTTTGGTGAGCATAAGAAATTTCTGTCAAAAACATTAAAAAGACCTTATTTCTAACTTTTGACTGCCAGTGTAGCTCTAGTTTTGGGATAATAACATCCCATGTTTCCAGTAGAATCATATACAAGTATATAACAATATACAAGTTTCTGAACAATCAACGACCAAAGTAATCAAAGAGCAGTTCGTGAGCATCACCTCCTTATTCTGGCCATTGTGGTTTCAGCCACCAGAACAGACTCCTCATCAGGGAAGAGCTGGATGCCGTTTGGAAACCTCAGGTTCTCCATCATCACGGTCACTTCCTTGCTCTCCGTATCATACTCAAGCACACTGGAACAACCACATGAGCAACATCAGCCACTGTACAAAACCATCATCCCCTATGAAAACAATCAGTGATTCACACAATGCACAATCTTCCACCTAATAAAAGCGTAAAGTGCAAAAACCCATGAAAATCAGATGTGCCATGTCCCAGTTACCGTCCATCTGCCGTGGCTTCCATGATCAGGTGCATGAAGTCTCTGCGCTGCCATCTGCTGCTGGAGTCAGTGAAGTACACCTTTTTCCCATCCTGAGTTACATCCAGATCATTGACAAAACCCAGACGTCGACCACCGATCATCTTCCCTGTGCTCACCAGAGATTTCACCTCACCTAAAAGGCAAAAAGTGACAGCGGTGGGGTTTTTTTTTGGAGCTTGACAAACACGGCCACTATGAACTATTGTTGTAAGAGTGGTGTAAAAATGCCTCAATTCCTCCATTTGTGTTTCATGGGAAAAACCAAATAACTACATACAGGTTTGGAACATGTGGCTGAATAAATAATCATAGAATTTGTATTTTTTGGGATGAATTATTCCTTTAAATGAGTACTGCCATTTTAAGGCAGAATATGTGGATTCCCTTTCCTTACCTGTGACAGGATTGACCTCAAACAGTCCCAAATAGGCATCGGCTACAAGCAAAGTGCCATTGGGCCCCACACGGATTCCCAGGGGACGTCCACAAGTGTGTTCATGCTCTCCAGAGCCTTTGAATCAGGAAACAAGTGACTTGATGGATATTCAACACTAATGATAATAGCATTTGATATTGGAATTATTGGAATATCTAATCAACACAATTCAATTCCATTCAAGTTTATTTGTATAGCGCTTTTCACGATACAAATCGTTGCAAAGCAACTTTACAGCAAATTAAGTTAACTCAATTAATATATAAATCAACTGATGTCAAATAACTTAATGCGTCTGATGGAGCAAAATGCTTGAGCTAGTCAACAATTAAAATTCTAAGCACATTTTATGTTTGTTTCCACTGTGTCAGCAGTTTACTACACAACCAGGCAAAAGAAAGGAGCATATCCACTGTATCAAATGCCTCTATACTTTCATAAAACATTCAAACATCTCGATGAAGGGCTTTAATATGTTACATTACATTAATGCATGTCCACTTTACATGCATTAATGTAATGCACCAGTGAAATAAATCTAAATAAATAAATATATTATATCAATAAATAATAAAAGATAATAAAAAATATTAATAAAAATAATAAACAATTATAAAAAATATATATAAAGTCATAAATGACTTAACAAAATTAAGCACAAAAAAACTACTGAAACTTATTATATATTATAAATTAAAATATACAAAAAATACTATAAATAATATATATTTGCTAGATTTATGCATTTTCTTTTATAAATGTTAACATTATAGTTTACTAAAATTACAAAGCTTCATGTCTTGTGCAACAAAGCCATGAACCCGAGCATTTCAAACACCGAGGTCACTCATGTTGAAATCCCACATTACACAGCTCTTGAGGAAATAGTCCAGTATCTGTGGTTTTCTTACCACATGGTGGCTTGCCAAGTGTTGCTAATACATGAATGCTCCTTCCCTCGATTTTGACGATCTTTCCATCAGCCGTCCCAGTGTATAAAACATCTGCAAAACAAGAATGATTCAGAAACATTACATGCTGTCATTAAAGCATACCAAATATATATATATTTAATTATTACATTTTCTTGTTTTCTTTTAAGTCTTTCTGTTTTTAAGATTTTTATATCGTCATACTTCCTTATATACTATCACAGTGTGCAAGCATGCAATACAAAAACACCTAATCAATCACACACTCCTAGTCAACTCAACTTTCATCTATTTTGGCTGGTGCAACCGCAGCCTATCCCCGTGCACGCTGACAAACAGCTGGGACAAACTGGGTGAGAGGTCACGCTTTGACTGCAGTGCATTGTAAATACTGACCTCCAATGTTAGCAAGGGATTCTGGGCCGATAAGCAGATCCTCAAACAGTCGCTCTGCCTGTCTGAGTTTTAGGTTGGGCTCATAACAGCCAGTCATCAGAGGTGGTTCATTGAGACTAATTATTAAACACAAGAACAAAAAAAGACATCAGTCAAGTCTCATGTTCATCTGTTGAGGAGATGTTTGCGCTGAACTGAGAGCCGTTCTTCCAGGAGAAGGCTGCAGGAAATGAAATGCCCTACATATCAACTGCAGAGGCATCAATTATTAACTATTGTCAGAACTAAAAGAGAAATGAGAAAGCACGGTGGGACTTGGCTTAAGATATTAATATTGGATTTTGTCATGACTCTCAAGAACATTGTGGCAGCAGATCAGAACAGAACCAAAAGGGTTATATTGGATCAGATGGAAAATAATTATTAAAGACGTTTTCCATCAGGATTAAAGGAACGGTTCATAGAAATATGAAAATTGTGTCTTAATTTCCTCTCACTCATTCCTTTCTGTTTTCTGTGAAACACAAAAGGAGATCTGCAGCAGAATGTCCGAGGTGCTTTAAAAACAAACAAACATAAAAGCAGTCCATATAATTCATGTACTATATTCCAGGTCTTCTAAAGTCAAATGTCAGTCTGGTGTGAGGAACAGACATTATTTCTAATGTCAATTAAATTCATATATATATATATATATATTTCTATCTTACAGTAACTTTAAACTGGTGTTAATAAACAAACATTTTAGGCAGCAAAAGGACTACAATATCTTACAGTAACTTTAAACTGGTGTTAATAAACAAACATTTTAGGCAGCAAAAGGACTACAATATCTTACAGTAACTTTAAACTGGTGTTAATAAACAAACATTTTAGGCAGCAAAAGGACTACAATATCTTACAGTAACTTTAAACTGGTGTTAATAAACAGACATTTTAGGCAGCAAAAGGACTACAATATCTTACAGTAACTTTAAACTGGTGCTAATAAACAAACATGTTAGCCAGCAAAACGATTACAATAACTTACAGTAACTTTAAACTGGTGTTAATAAACAAACATTTTAGGCAGCAAAAGGACTACAATATCTTACAGTAACATTAATTTGGTATTAATGAACAAATAAGTAAACACAACCTTTTTAGGAAAAATATATCGCATTATATGTACAGATTAAACGGCTGAATCAAGAAATTAAAAACAAAACATGAACAATATGATGTGCTTGTACACGTCAAAACCTTGAAATGTTGCTTTACTCGAACAAAACTCTTAAAAGCATAAATAATATTCTAACAACACAAACAACGCGATCAATACATAAATAATCCATAAAACTCATCAGGACGCTGTTATTGAATTTGTACTGTTCTTCTGTGTTTTATTTTAGAACTGTACTCTATTCTAGTTGTACGACCCCCGTCATGAGTTATAGTAATTAATTAACCCTTTTAATATATATGTATACACACACACACACTTAACTATAATTTTGACTTTAATTGTGAAATTACGCTTTTTTTATCGTTTTATGGTTTCTGACTTCACACTGCTGGTTATAGCTGGCTCAAGCTCTCCTGGATCCTGGACTGAGAGGTGTATGTGGATGCTCCAATGGCCATTATCAACGCTGAAAACATTCATACTACGGTTTGGATTGCCCTCAAGAGGCTTGATCTCAATGGTTGGTCGAATTTTTGTAATAGTCTGTCTGAATTGCATTTAGTTAAACAGCGGTCAGCTGGTTAACTGCAGTGTAGCATCCTGGGGTTGCCATGGCAACGTGAACAGGTTTGCCGTAGAATCTCTTTTGTCTGCTGTTTTGCAACCATCTTTGTTTTTACAATAGGAGAAAAACCAGTTCTTGTGTCCTAAATTACTGAAAAGTAATTAGCTTTGCCTTTTGGCAACTGTTCTAAAATCAGCTGTGATGGATAGAGAGCAACAGGTGCATCTGACAGCACAAGGCAGTTATGGTATTGTTTTGCCTATGGCTTTGAAGAATTGTTGCACGATTTTGCGCTGACATGCAAATCACATTCAAATGTAAAACATATGTTATGAGTGCTGACACAAGCAGTTATTTCACAGATAACAGGGTCACAGCTCTCCGGGAGGTTCACATTCCAAGTGGAGCCAAAGTAACCAGCATAAGACAAGTGCGTTTTTGACTAGTTCTTGGGTTAGATGTTGAGATTTAATATATGCATTAAATTAGTATTCTCTTTCCTTACAGATACTAGCTCATTCTTTCAGGCTTGACACTTCTCAGATAATCCTTAAGGTATTTTGACTTTCTTAACCTTCCTGTGGTGTTTGAAACCTTTGCTCTATATCTATATAAACGGAATCATGTTGAAATCAATTTCCAGATACGAAACAATCGAGGATGTCTAATTCCATTAAATTGCTGCATGCCACCAAACAGCAAGCAAATGTAAGCAAGTCTGTTTAAACAACCTTCCTCAGTGTCGAAGGTCTAAGGTCTATTCATGTATGAGTGTCAGCTTTAGACAACAATGACAATCAAAAGCAATTTGCAGCATCAGAAATACCCTTCTGTTATTATGGGCCAACATTTGACTTTTTTTTTTACATTTATGAGAGCATATTTATTTAATACAAATATTAAAGCTTGTCACACTCTTATGTCAGATACCTGAATTTAATCAATTTAAATAAATTCTCACATTTAATTCATAAATGTTAAATTCTCAAATCATCAAATGGCAGTAGCTGTAAATAACGCATAATAAACACATGCTGAAATACAGTACATTTTACATAAATGGCTGACATACTGCATTTTTGACCTGGTTAAAGGAATAGTTCACCCAAAAATGAAAATTTGCTATAAATTTACTCACCCTCAAGCCATACAAGATGTAGATGAGTTTGTTTCTTCATGGGAATATATCTGGAGAAATGTAGCATTCCATCAGTTGCTCACAAGTGGATGCTCTGCAGTGAATGGGTGCCGTCAGAATGAGAGTCCAAACAGCTGATAAAAACATTACAATAATCCACAAGTAATCCACACCACTCCAGTCCATCAGTTAACATCTTCTGAAGCCAAAAGCTGTGTGTTTGTAATAAATTTGTCATTAAGGCAATTCAACGTTAAACTTGCTTCTGGCCAAAATACGAGTCCATAATCCATAATAACGCTTCCTCCAGTGAAAAAGTGTTGCCCCCTGTTGTCTTCTCATATCAAAAACCACTCACATATTTGTTTTGAACTGTTTCACTTGCAAGCGGTGCTTAATCTGTGCACATTTCTCTCCTGATTCAGACGAGACAACTTTTCCACTATAGAAAGCAATATTATAGAGGATTGAAAGCAATGGATTAAAATGGATTTGTTTCTTACAAACACACAGCTTTTGGCTTCAGAAGATGTTAACTGATGGACTGGAGTGGTGTGGATTACTTGTGGATTATTGTGATGTTTTTATCAGCTGTTTGGACTCTCATTCTGACGGCACCCATTCACTGCAGAGCATCCATTGCTGAGCAAGTGATGCAATGCTACATTTCTACAAATCCATTCCCATGAAGAAACAAACTCATCTACATCTTAGATGACTTCAGGGTAAGTAAATATTCATCAAATTAAATTTTTTGGGTCAACTATTCCTTTAATGTCTGTCCATGGTCATTTCTTTCTGTTTATTATGTTATCCTTTCTTAGTCATATTTTGAGGATTGACTACTTTTAAATTTGTTCAATTGTTCTTGTTCTTTGTGCCAAGGCCGTACATCCTTGAAGTGGCCAAAAACTACCAGCACGGTATGACAACTTGTGTGGGCTTTTATAATATAGATTCCCCCGCCCCCGGCTTTATTACATCATCAAATCATGACATTATTTTTCTTTATGAATATAGTCAATCCAAGACCCAGAAGTATTCCCGCGACTGTTATTAATAAAACCTTGAAGTCGAGACTGAAAAGGGTGAGAACATTTGACTCAGCCCATAGTCTCCGATACTCAAACTGCTTCTTTAAATGTAAAACAAATTCACAGTTTAAAACTCCCTCAATGACCAAGTATGAACATTGCTGTCTTGTGTCTGCTCTTATTTCAGATTGAACGATTAGAAGAACTGTTGCCTCAAATCAAGCTAAAACACCATGAAAATATGACAAAGGTGAACTTCTGATCTGATGTTATATTTAACTCCGTTTTCTTTCCTGCTTTGAGGTTTTTCCTGTTGAAACAGGATAATTTCATGCTTTTAATTGCAGGACATTGAGTTACTGAATCAAAAGCTGGTATTTCTTCACAAACGAATGCAGGTAAAATGTTATTCCTCATATGTAGCTGTGTGACCATCATCAAAATAATCATTACTAACTAATCTACATCAACAATGTAATCTATTTAATATAGGTGTCAATTATAAGGGAATGTCATGTGAATATTATTTGCCATAATATTGTAATTATAAGTGCGAGACACTGATCTGTTCACCTTTCATTGGTTTCAGATGGCTGAGTCGTATTGCTGGGAGGGGATGTTGAGAAGAGCTCCACTGTGGTGAATGATGCCTACGCTTCAGGACGTCCGGTTGAACTGTTAACATCTTAGAGAGAAGAAGCAGGCTGTTCAGTTTTTCTTTTGTATCTGTAGAGATTCTGAATGATCTTTCTGGAGTTGTATAAATAACTCGTCATGTATTTTATCTGCGTAGTGGACACAAGTTGACTTTAAAATGCATGAATGTGATTGCATTATATATGGCATCTACAAATAAATGCTGCATGAGATTTTCTCAGAATACACATCCCTTTTTTTTGCGATAACTTTTAGTGGATGTATGAAATCAGTTCTCCTGATTCACACAGGTGTCCAGCAGAGTAACTACAGGTGTAGAGAATCACATTAACTATCAACATAATCCAATGGATGCTCTGCAGTGAATGGGTGCCGTCAGAATGAGAGTCCAGACAGCTGATAAAAATATCACAATAATCCACCAGTAATCCACACAGCTCCAGTCCATCAGTTAACGTCTTGTGAAGCCAAAAGCCAGGTTTTAGGCACTCTGCACCGCACACCCCTTAGCTGCTCTGTGTTCAATGTAAACCATAGCTTCCTTGGGCTTATTGCTTTAGTACTGCATGACAAAGTTCCTTAAAAAGTGCATCTCTAATACAATTCATGGAAAGATGGCAAAATTTAAATGTATTTAACATATATTTCATAAAAACAGAGAATATGCCATTAATATCTGTAACGCAAGTAAATTAGCCAGTTTTGTTTGTCAAAGAGTTGCAAAAATGACAACAACCTTGTAAAGTTCCAGTACTTGGTATGTCCTCCTTAACGTAAAGTTGCTCTGACCCTTCTTGGCACTGAGTGTATCCCACATCTGTCCTGTTTAACTCCTGGAGAGGATGACCTCTTAAACGCCCTGGTCTGTAATGGGGAGTGTTGCTCAACCTGTCTCTACAGAATCCTCAAAAGTGCTCAAGTTTGTCAAAATTGCAGTAGCCCCTTACTGCAGAACAAAGATCCAGGGGTCGTGGTTGGATCCACATTTAGGGGGTGGAGATGGGTGGGTTTAGGGATCAGGGGGTGGAGACGGGTAGGTTTAGGTATCCAACCACGCCCCCTGGATCTTGTGTTCTGCAGTAAGGACCATCTCCAAAATTGGGTGAAATAGTTGTGCACTGAAGGATTTTCATCTTAGGAGAATGTATATAGTCATTGTGATGTCCAAAATGCCCAACAATGCAGGGAAACAGGTGGCATCTTCTGTTTCAAATTTTTGTATTATATCACACAATGGTGTGTGAATTCATGACAGCATTGATAAAGCACAACTCCCTCACACATTCAGCACTCACACATCCCTATAGAAGAGCTTTACTCTGAAATCTTATTAGTAATTAGTTACACTAATAGTTACTGCAAAAAATAATATTATTACGGTAACTAAGTTATTAGTTACTGCCCAACACTGACTACCACTGAACTTCACTGTGGGAAACAGGCACTTCTCACTGCAACACCATAACATTTTGGATGCTTTTAGATCCAAAATAATTGACTTGGTCTCATGAGACCAGAGTATGTATTAACAGAGGTCCATATTTTGTAAATAAGGGCTTTGGTATTCCTCTTGTACCAGTGTCCTCTTCTGTGCCAAGAAATAAGTCTCCTGACGATTCTCTCTCTTCCATTGTTGTCAACATTGCATTTGATAATGATTCATTGGGCTATGCAACACATTTAACTGTTGAGAAATTGCGCCTCTTTAAATGTTTTGATTCAACATGCTCCGTTTGATCAATAATTGCCTTGGACCGGAATATTTGTATTTAGTTTCACGAGTTTGCCTGCCTATCCAGTCTTAATAGTTAATGGTAAACAAACTTGGCTTGAACCCGAGGCTCAGCTTGAGCTCTGAGTTCAACCCACCCATTGTGGTACTACATAGAAGGAGAATAACAAAAATAGAGGAGGAGATGGGGAGGTGGAGGGATGCCAGAAGAATTGTTGCTGGGAAGGTGCAATGACTGCTGCTTATATACGCTCGTAATGATTGACAGGACCTGAATGATTGGGCTCCTCCTTCATTTTTATCACTTTGATAAGAAAACAATATTCTGAATAATCCTGACATGTTTCTTCAGTAATTGATCAAGCAGATTTGCTGGTACATTGCATCTAAGAACCACCCTGTCTTCTAGTAAAGAGCGATTGCTGAATTTAAGTTTTGGTGTACTCACTTATACAGTGTACTGTAGTTTACAAAAACATCAACAGCATAAATCCATTATTATTTAGTTTTTAAATAATACATGTTCATTTATATGAAGGGGGAAGTGTTTTTCAATGGCTGTGACTGGTTATTTTTAACAACTTTAAAAGTAAAAATATTCAATTCAGTCTTTTAATACAAGTTTAAAATGTGCATGTATACCTATACAAAAATTTGCCTATTACACTCCTGTCAAAAGTCTTTATAAACACTGTGATACAATCACTGTGCCTCGTATTTGGATTAGTATTTGCTGTTCAGTGGACAGCCACCAAATTTCCCTGCTGCTTGAGCAAACCCCGACTCCCCACAAGAAAAACAGCATTGCTGTACTTGCCTCCACTTGTTTATTGATACAGAAAGTTGTAGTTCTGAGCAATGATTTCCCTGTACAACCCACCAAGATGTTCTGAAAAAGTACCAAAATATATATTCCAAAATACGTCCTATATAAACCTTAAAGAATTAGGTGGATGCTTCAAGACTGAGGACAATGAGAAAACTCCTCCTTTGCAGTGAAGACTTCCACTCTATAACTGCGGTTTACAGAATTATTTCCAAATAAGGTACTGATCCCAATGTCAGCCTTCTGATCGAAAGGAAAGAAGCCCATTTATTACAGACAATAGCATCAATGACACTGCAAACAGAAAGATGTTCTTCACGAACCAGAAACAAGGGAGAAAGGAATGTCAGTGTAATTCAGCATCCGAGAGCATTTCAACAGGATTAATGTGGGCGATGGCTTCATCGGGAAAAAATAGACAAGCATCTTTCATCACATTATTTAAAAAAAATGTATTTGATCAATAACATATTGGTGTTCAGAAAAAAGGTCACAAATACTGACACAATGATCCACTACTAAAAAAAGAAAAAGAGAAATCAAATCAAGCTGACAGTTACTGGAAAAAACACTATGTACATAAACAAGGGTACAACGCAGGAGACGGATACATCAGGACACACTCGTGTGTGTGTGTGTCATCATCTCTGCTACCATGCTGTGCTTTGTTTATTCAATTATCAATTATGTATATTGTTGATGGACATATTAAACAAATCAGAACAAAAAAAACAAAGAACAAATGGTCTGGGTTAACAGTTCTAGTTGCTTGCGTCTTTGAATTGTTTAAAACTAAAACGATCTTTCTTATGGAGCCATCCTTAAAATTTTCCCAGTGGCCTGTATTCAAAGGGGAAAGTGTCCTGTAAATAATCAGCACATTCAACAACAGCACTTCTATTCAGTTTTGGATTTTTTACTGTCGTTGCCGTTTTCCTCCGCTGCGCTTTCCTCTGGCTTTCGCTTCTTGGTGCTCTCACCTATGTTGCTCCCAAGGTGTGGGGAGAAGGAGATAATTATACAGGTCATGTTGTCGCGGGTTGAGGCATCAAAAGTAACTAAGTAACTAAACTGTTTTATGGATGGTAACTGTAATATTATTACTGAAATCTTATTAGTAATTAGTTACACTAATAGTTACTGCAAAAAATAATATTATTACGGTAACTAAGTTATTAGTTACTGCCCAACACTGACTACCACTGAACTTCACTGTGGGAAACAGGCACTTCTCACTGCAACACCATAACATTTTGGATGCTTTTAGATCCAAAATAATTGACTTGGTCTCATGAGACCAGAGTATGTATTAACAGAGGTCCATATTTTGTAAATAAGGGCTTTGGTATTCCTCTTGTACCAGTGTCCTCTTCTGTGCCAAGAAATAAGTCTCCTGACGATTCTCTCTCTTCCATTGTTGTCAACATTGCATTTGATAATGATTCATTGGGCTATGCAACACATTTAACTGTTGAGAAATTGCGCCTCTTTAAATGTTTTGATTCAACATGCTCCGTTTGATCAATAATTGCCTTGGACCGGAATATTTGTATTTAGTTTCACGAGTTTGCCTGCCTATCCAGTCTTAATAGTTAATGGTAAACAAACTTGGCTTGAACCCGAGGCTCAGCTTGAGCTCTGAGTTCAACCCACCCATTGTGGTACTACATAGAAGGAGAATAACAAAAATAGAGGAGGAGATGGGGAGGTGGAGGGATGCCAGAAGAATTGTTGCTGGGAAGGTGCAATGACTGCTGCTTATATACGCTCGTAATGATTGACAGGACCTGAATGATTGGGCTCCTCCTTCATTTTTATCACTTTGATAAGAAAACAATATTCTGAATAATCCTGACATGTTTCTTCAGTAATTGATCAAGCAGATTTGCTGGTACATTGCATCTAAGAACCACCCTGTCTTCTAGTAAAGAGCGATTGCTGAATTTAAGTTTTGGTGTACTCACTTATACAGTGTACTGTAGTTTACAAAAACATCAACAGCATAAATCCATTATTATTTAGTTTTTAAATAATACATGTTCATTTATATGAAGGGGGAAGTGTTTTTCAATGGCTGTGACTGGTTATTTTTAACAACTTTAAAAGTAAAAATATTCAATTCAGTCTTTTAATACAAGTTTAAAATGTGCATGTATACCTATACAAAAATTTGCCTATTACACTCCTGTCAAAAGTCTTTATAAACACTGTGATACAATCACTGTGCCTCGTATTTGGATTAGTATTTGCTGTTCAGTGGACAGCCACCAAATTTCCCTGCTGCTTGAGCAAACCCCGACTCCCCACAAGAAAAACAGCATTGCTGTACTTGCCTCCACTTGTTTATTGATACAGAAAGTTGTAGTTCTGAGCAATGATTTCCCTGTACAACCCACCAAGATGTTCTGAAAAAGTACCAAAATATATATTCCAAAATACGTCCTATATAAACCTTAAAGAATTAGGTGGATGCTTCAAGACTGAGGACAATGAGAAAACTCCTCCTTTGCAGTGAAGACTTCCACTCTATAACTGCGGTTTACAGAATTATTTCCAAATAAGGTACTGATCCCAATGTCAGCCTTCTGATCGAAAGGAAAGAAGCCCATTTATTACAGACAATAGCATCAATGACACTGCAAACAGAAAGATGTTCTTCACGAACCAGAAACAAGGGAGAAAGGAATGTCAGTGTAATTCAGCATCCGAGAGCATTTCAACAGGATTAATGTGGGCGATGGCTTCATCGGGAAAAAATAGACAAGCATCTTTCATCACATTATTTAAAAAAAATGTATTTGATCAATAACATATTGGTGTTCAGAAAAAAGGTCACAAATACTGACACAATGATCCACTACTAAAAAAAGAAAAAGAGAAATCAAATCAAGCTGACAGTTACTGGAAAAAACACTATGTACATAAACAAGGGTACAACGCAGGAGACGGATACATCAGGACACACTCGTGTGTGTGTGTGTCATCATCTCTGCTACCATGCTGTGCTTTGTTTATTCAATTATCAATTATGTATATTGTTGATGGACATATTAAACAAATCAGAACAAAAAAAACAAAGAACAAATGGTCTGGGTTAACAGTTCTAGTTGCTTGCGTCTTTGAATTGTTTAAAACTAAAACGATCTTTCTTATGGAGCCATCCTTAAAATTTTCCCAGTGGCCTGTATTCAAAGGGGAAAGTGTCCTGTAAATAATCAGCACATTCAACAACAGCACTTCTATTCAGTTTTGGATTTTTTACTGTCGTTGCCGTTTTCCTCCGCTGCGCTTTCCTCTGGCTTTCGCTTCTTGGTGCTCTCACCTATGTTGCTCCCAAGGTGTGGGGAGAAGGAGATAATTATACAGGTCATGTTGTCGCATCCTGTGCCGTCTCCTGAGGTGTCTGGCGCTAAGCAGTGGTCCAGCAGCTAGACGGTGAACAAAAGAAACACTTAGCAAGCTGACTGATTTGTTTCTTCATGGTTATAATGACTACAAGACAATATTAATGCCAATAATATATTTTTTAACAATTTGATTTCAGAAAACGGCATAAATACATATTTCAGTGAAAATTCAATGATTTTCAAAACGGCGGCTAAACAACAAATGTAAATGGCATGTAGCCTTGTAGTATTTTTAAATTCAATAAACACTGCATCAGACTTTACAAAATAATCAAGTAAAAAAAAAAAGCGCTTAATCCTGAAACAAAACATTTTTTGAAGTCACTTAATACATATCTGACTGTGTTTGCATATTTAACATTAGCATCGTGCCAAGAAGGGCGTTTTTAAATCAAGAGAATGTCACATATCTAAGAAGCAGCATTCCTGAAGTCATAAGCACTTTTAAGAACACAAACAACAACACTTTTCATAACTTACCTCTTCAATAATGGCAGACAGGGGTCTGTTTTTACCAGCCTCGGTTTTCAATCTCTCATTTACAAAGTCCACCACTTCTTGACTGCTCATCACATTCCTTTACACACACAAAAACAAATGTAACCACACAGAAAATGTCAGCAGCTCACTATTCATTAGAGTAATTAGAGTAAAACCCTCAAAACTGACAAAGCATTTCTCATGGAAGGTATGGAAGGTGAATTTAATGTAATGTGAACATTACATTAAACCTAGATGTTATGCACAATCACAGTTGAGAGCATGATGAGGATTGTACAAATATAAGGTCAACGTTTTCATAAATCATGATTAATCAACAAATTCTGTTTTAAAATCTAATCTAAATTCATGAAGAAAAAAAAAGAACAACAATCACATGTATGGGCAAAAAAACACCCTAATATGGAGATGGCATTTCACATAAATGACTAGCCTCAAGCATGCAGTCAGTCACTTAAAATACTCAATTCATCAACATCAAGGTTAAGAACAAATTTATTGCTTGCGTGCACGTCTTATGAATTAGGCAGAATTATGGGAGAATTTCTCATGTTTGTGATAATACACAATTATTAGCAAATGAGACCTTATTATTTTTCAATTTGTCCAGAAATGATTTAAAATTAATTTTACCCCAATTAGAGGAACAATCATGTCAACCAAAGCTGCTAATATAGCCAACTAACCTATCGGTAAGCCCTGCCCCCCTTAGTTACTGTTGCTCACTCGGACAAACAAACGGAGCTGCTCAGTCTTACAATGACAGCTGTCAGTGAAAACCTTCTTCCGAGGTGTTTCTGATCAATTTGGGACACAGATGGACCTTCAAGTGGGACTTAAATATGCCATGGAGGGATATATAAAAGATATTAAAATAAATATGTTAATATACAGATCACAATGCAAACGGGAGGATTATATTACGGTCGCCACGATCGCAATGACAACATCCCGGATCAACACTGTTCATATACCGCAGAGTACGATTAAATTAATTTACATTTAACCAGATTTCCAACATAAGAAAACATTTCTGGAATCTGCATCTGAAATAGCATTTAGATGTATTCACAAAGTTTAATGTATCTCAGAGGGGACATGGATGCATTTACACGGCACTTACAGATGCATAAATAATGTTTTGTTTTTAACATAAAACGTTGAATACTGATATTTGAAATGATTTAAAAACATGAAAAAATAGTCAAAATGTGAATTTAAAAACATGTATACCGCAGAGTACGATTAAATTAATTTACATTTAACCAGATTAATATGGGAAGGCACTCTAATATTGACCTTAGTTTATGCGTTTTTGACTTTCACTACACGGTACACGACGTGAGAACAGAACATTAGCATGGACTCACTAACTTTAACGCTAACGTTAGCTAGTTTGAGCCAGAGATACCCAGTGGTGTATAAAGTACTTGAAAGCCATACTTAAGTAAAAGTAAAGATATCTTACCAGAAAATGACTTTGGTAGAAGTTGAAGTAACCATTTAGAATATTACTTGAGTAAAAGTCTTAAAGTATGTGATATTTATTGTCCTTAAGTACGAAAAGTATTTTTTAAATCTTAAACACACTTAAGTATTGAAAGTAAAAGTACAAGTAAATGCAAAACGGAAAAGAAGCAAATAAATATATATATATATATATATATATATATATATATATATCAGCTTGAGAAGCAAGATTGTGTTCAGTTTTAACTCTTTCTTCCATTTTGTACTTTTGGGTAAGAATAAGAAGCACTTCATCCGGTACTTAGTGTCTTTCATTCCAACATAAGAAAACATTTCTGGAATCTGCATCTGAAATAGCATTTAGATGTATTCACAAAGTTTAATGTATCTCAGAGGGGACATGGATGCATTTACACGGCACTTACAGATGCATAAATAATGTTTTGTTTTTAACATAAAACGTTGAATACTGATATTTGAAATGATTTAAAAACATGAAAAAATAGTCAAAATGTGAATTTAAAAACATGAAAATAGTCAAAATGTGAAATTAAAACCACCAGTATGTGTTAGCAAGTGACTGTTAATGAGTGAGTCATTGAGATTCAACCAATTAATTCAACTGATTCATTCAGAAACAAAGCATTTGACTGTGTTAATGAGTGAATCACTGAATCATTTATTCAAACGATTCGTTCAAAAAGCCGATTCATTTTCAAAAGCTCAACTATTTTCGTTGGCAAAATTTAGCAAAATTATATTTTATAATATTATATGCTTGTATATTATAATATACAAGCAATATTAGGTCTAAAATGTAAGTAGACATGTAAGTAAATGTAAGTCACTTGCTAACTTTACTGAACTTGTATAAAATAATTATTAAATTAGTTATGCTTATATCTGCAGAAAAACATAGATTAAGATTAAGTTAACTATATTAAATTACAAATATAAAAAGCATACAGAAGCATTTTTGCCGTCTACAATTTAGAATGCCTTGAATTTAGAATTTTAATAGACTAATAAATCACGTGCGTGCACTCTCTGTGTGCTTTCGTGATATCTGTCAGATCGCACATCATAACAACACTTACCATTATCGCAGAAGATATACTGTATATCGCACACCCCAGCCTCGACTTTGACTGAAAAAAGGAAATTATCCGCGGTTGTGTGAGCACTTGTTTGCACATGAGCAAAGGTGTTTTTTAGGAGTCTAACTTGCAAGCACTAGACCACTGATTCGTCAAACCTGCTTTCTTGCAGTCTGTGTTCTTCTAGTCTTGCGTAGCCAGACCTTCAGACTGACGGCTGAAGGTCTGGAATCCATGGCAGCTTTCATTTCGCAGAAGATATACAGTATATCTTCTGCGATAATATGGTAAGTGTTATTTTAATAGACTAATAAATCACGTGCGTGCACTCTGTGTGTGATTTGGTGATGAAAGTGAAAGTGACGTGACATGTGGTAAAGTATGGTGACCCGTACTTGGAATTAGTGCTCTACATTTAACCCATCCAAAGTGCACACACACAGCAGTGAACACACACACACCGTGAACACACACCCGGAGCAGTGGGCAGCCATTTATGCTGCGGCGCCCGGGGAGCAGCTGGGGGTTCGGTGCCTTGCTCAAGGGCACCTCAGTCGTGGTATTGACGGTGGGAGAGAGCGCTGTACATTCACTACAATCCCTGCCGGTACGAGACTCGAACCCGCAACCTTTGGGTTACGAGTCCGACTCTCTAACCATTAGGCCACGACTTCCCCAAACTATATATACTTGATCATGTCAGATCGCACATCATTAAAACAACACTTACCATATTATCGCAGATATACTGTATATCGCACACCCCAGACTCGACTTGAGTGGAAAATGAATCATTCGCGGTTGTGCGCGCACTTGTTTGCACATGAGCAAAGGTGTTTTTAGGAGTCTAACTTGCAGACGCCAGACCACTGATTCGTCAAACCTGCTTTCCTGCAGTCCTTGCTCTTCTGAATTTATTTTGTATTAAGTAACGAATATGCTTCGGGGAAATGTATCGGAGTAAAAGTATACATTTTAATTAGGAAATGTAGTGGAGTAAAAGTAAAAGTTGCCTGAAATATAAAAACTCAAGTAAAGTACAGATACGCCCAAAAATACTTAAGTACTGTAATGAAGTATTATTACTTCGTTACATTACACCACTGGAGATACCTTGCTGAAGCACAAGATGACATTAACGTTCTGCTAGAGCAAATTAAAAGTGTAACCTAATGAGAGTATGACAACCAGAAAATGAACGTTTTCGTCTTCATTGCGATTGGGGTTGAATGCTTAGGGACATTTTGCTCTGTTTTGGTTGGATTTAGGAAATGGAAAAAAATTAATTACATTGCCTATCCTCTCAGGATACCTGTGGAATTAGTGTTACAAGTACCCAAGGCACATCGTTTTTCCATTTTTGTAGCATAAACGTCATTAAACCGATGCGAGCTTCGGATCTTCCAATGTTTCTCTTTGGCGCTGAAACCTAAAGATGTCCAAGTTCCGCTCCCCGTGCAACTGATACTCGACTGCCATTGGCTCATCTGTGTTCGAGGGGAGGGGCTTACCGATAGGTCAATTACATGCACAAGGTAGATCCAAGAACTCAAAGCAAAATGTAATTATAAATAAACCAAAGAACATTAGCCATGCGAATGATCTTGAATCATTAGCTTATAATAATTTTAGCCTATATATGACTACCAAAATCAAGCAAAGATATATTGAATACAAAACTTGCAACTTACAAAAACATTGTAAATATTTAAAACATCACACAGCCCTAAAAATCCAACTTACACAATCATGTTATATTTGAGTTATTAGTCTTACCAGATGCCATCACAGGCAACAACCATAAACTCATGGTCTTCATTGAGAGTCAGCACTTTGACATCAGGTAAAGAAGAGATCATCTGCTCCTCTGGGGGAAGAGCCTTGTTCCTTTTATAAAAGTGATCGCCTTCAAGAAAACACAAGAACATTTATTGTTATTATACGATTCTTAACCAAAAACGAAACGTGCAAAATAAAGCATCTGCAAAGATAAATTAGCCAGTAAGCAGCAGCAGCATTACCAATTGCTCTGGAGAGGTTCAGGCCTCCATTGACGCGGCCATCCATCGTCACCTTCCCACCAGCATTCTTTATTCTGGTCAGCTCCAGCTCGTCCTCTGGTTTGTGGTCATAGGACATGTCCACTGCCTTTCCCTTTTCAGACACCACACATCTGGAGTCTCCAGCGTTGGCCACGATGAGCTGCTTCCCACGAATAAGAGCAACTACAGCTGTGGTGCCACTGTCTGAACCTGGCTGAATAACGGAGAGAAGAAGAGTCAATCAAACAGACTACGCACATGGTCATGTGATCCACTCCACAAGTTTTCAGAGCATTCGCTTGAGGAAGAATTTGTTCACCCAAAATAGTATGCTTATTTATTTATTTTTTGCTGTGGAACACAAAATTAGAATTTTAAGCAAAATTTTAATTTGATTGCTACAGCAGAGGGGAAGATCTGTCCAAAAATTCTCTATTTGTGTTCCGCAGAAAAAAATAATAGCAAACCGGTCTCCGAAGAACAGGAACAACATGAAGACAGAATGAGATCAGAAACATTATCACAAGCTGCATTTCATGAATAAACACTACATTTTCCACAATTAACCACATCTCAAATTTCTCAATTTGTCAAACACAGCAACATGCTAACCTCCTCTTTTCCGTCCATGCCTGGCAAGCACATTTCCTCCTCTTCATCGGTATCCTCTTCCTCTCCCTCATCTGTGTCATCCTCTTCATCGTTCTCACTGCTGTTCTCACCGTCCTCCTCACTGCAGTCCTATTTACCATAACAATAATAATAATAAAAAAGTTACAAAGAAAAGATACCACTCGTGTGTATAGTAGCACTTTTTTGAAGAAATGTTGAAAACAGCATTTAGTACACAGCATATACTGTGCCATATTCAGGAAGTGCACTATATAGTTTACATTTTTATTAAAGATTTTGATAAAGGAAAATACAATAAAAAAACACTAATATGGTGGATTGTTACAGCTTAAAATAACCTATTTGAATAGATTTTAAAATGTAATTTATTTTTGTGATGCAAAGCTGAATTTTCTGAAAGCAATGACCACATTTACTGTGATTCGTCTGCTCACTCGGAGGCGCAAGTCATTTATTATATATGAAAACCATTATATTCAGTGGCTCCTCCTACTTTTCTTAGTGATATTCAGTGCCAGTTTATCAGGAAGTGACGATTTTGTTCTCTGACTTGTGGATGGAAACAGTGCTTATTCGCAAATGTTTCGCAACTTTGGATGGAAACCCATTCAGTGTCTCTTCCGATCAATTTATTGCAACTGAATAAAAAAAAAAAAAGTATTCATACTCAATTTTTTTAAATCAAAAACAACTAAAATCTCACTGACCCCAAACTTTTTAATTTTAGTGTTGTATTTAAATTGATTGCATATCAGCTACTTGAATGGTAGTGTAGTAAGCTAGTAAGCTATGGAATTACATTCATTTTGTGTAAAGCTGCTTTAAAATGTGCACTATACAAAAACTTGACTTGACCATTACAAACAAAACTTTACGCTCCAGTTACCAGGTCAGCTGTATTTGAGATTGAACTTGCAATGCAAGCAACCCAGATCCTTGGCCATTACACAAACCTAGTCCTGAATGTGCTTTTTGAATTGGTCTCCTCACCTCTTCCTCACTACCATCTTCTTCATCTTCTCCCTCCTCTGACTCTTCACTGTCCTCGAAGAACTTGGACTTGGCACTTCCTGGAGCAGGAGCTGCAGATGAGGAGCAGGAAGGACCAGCATCCCCAGACTTCTCAGCAGATCCATCAGAAGAGCCACTACTCCCACCGGATGCAGCCGCCCGTCTACAGGCCCTCATCTTGGAGCCTCCGGCCGCATCTCCAGCACCAGCTGCCTTCTCCTTCCCATTGCTGTCTGTTTCAGAAGCCCTGCTTCCCATCTCACCATTGATTGCCTTCTCAGCATGAGATTTCTCTCCATCCTCAGACTCTTTAGAGGCACCTGGACATGGCTTTTTGGCATTTTTATTTTGGTTTTGTCTGAAGCGGCTAAGCAGCTCCTCAATTGTCATGGTGGCCTCTTCATGCAGCAGAGCTGCTTCTTCATTATCAACTGACAAGAAAGGTGTACGTTAATTTGTAGTATTTAAACTGCATGCATGTTATAACTTGGGTGACAAAATACTAACTAAAGCTCATTATCGGCAACTCTCACGACATTGCACTTGCTTGTCACTTATATATTGAGAAGTATCATTACAAATTCAAAAATAACATTGCTTAGCATCAATAAAAATAAATATAATGAAATTGTATCCTTTAAAGAAAGTACATCTCTTAAGTATCAATATTGCATTAATTAAACAGGCCATCAAAATAAGAACAAATTAAAAAAACATTTTACTTTACAAAAGGGAAGTTATCTCCATAAAACAGATTGAAAACTATAATCTCACACACCAACATTTTTTATAAAAGGATCTAAAGCATTAGAACGCATCTTAAATATTCCAATGAGGCTTCCAAATTACTTTAAATATTTTAAAATAAGCCAGAACAATTTTAAAACAAGCTAAAACAACTACAAATCAAGATACTTCTTAATTTAAGTCAATTTTCTGGAATTGTACGATTTAATTTGACATATTTTAATCTATGGACATTAATTTTCAGTAAATGACAGTAGGGGTGCCTTGGAATATTGTTGTGGATAGTAGGGGGCCCTGCAGTTCAAAGGTTAGAGAAACACTTATCTAAAGTATTGATGACATCAATAAGCCATTTATACAACCCCAACACTAACCATCATCTTCATCTGCTACTTTTTCGGTTTCGTCCCGAGGACGTCCAGCTATCTGAACAAGCTCCTTGATGACTTCCTCTGTGGTGATTCGGGCATCTATAGCCAGGAACGCTTCTTCCAGAGCCTGAGAATATGACGGCAACCAGCGCAGACACAATGGCTACGTTTACATGCACAACTTTTGTTTCAATCGGACTGAATTCTTTCCGATTGATGCATCTGAATGTAGTGTTTACATGAACGCTAAATAAAGTGATCGGGTTGATGTGTGCGTTTATATATCACAAGCTTGAAATCGGAATTGATTTTTTGACATGTGCACACTTGCAGGAATATACAGAGTATCCCACTGTTTGTGCATGATAACCATTCTCCTACACTGTTTCTTTATTTGTTTTAAACAGCAGACTTAATATTTATCCATTTCTGGTCATAATTTGGTGACAATGATCATATAAACCACTGTGCCGTGCTGATTACATTTATCACGCAGTAAAAAGCCCCTCCTCGTGCCCAAAACCAGTCGTCTGTGGATGAGAATCTGAAACAAGGACTGGTGGGACGTTGTCCTGCTCCACTTCACAGACGCTGAGTGAAAAGAGTTTTATAATGACAACACACTCATTTATACAACACTTTATTCAACAGGAAGAACAGCTCATTTTGCGAGTCATACGTCATTACGCTATTTCTACATCACTGCACATGCGCAGTCCTTTCAGTTTCGGTTTTCAATCCGATCGAATGTTTACATGCACTCTCAATCATATTAGAAAAGGCAGAAACCACCCCTTTCAATCTGACCGAAGCTCAATTCAGATTAAGGTGTTTACATGAAGGCTTTTCAGTCCGATTGAGCCGTCAATCCGATTACTAATGGATTATTTGGTTGCATGTAAACGTAGTCAGTGATTACACCCATTTTCACATATGATGTAATCTAATTAAGACTACAGACAGTCACATGAGAGACAATAATGACAATAAAACAGCAATTTCCTGCTAAATCCAGCAGCCTTCAAATCATATCAGAATGATCATATTTGCATATTTACATATCTCCACCAAAACACCACCGAGTTGCGAGCATGTGTCAATTAAAGGATCATAGCAGACACAACTCATATCGGTCAGAATCAGACGAGGACAACAAACAACCGTGTGAGGTGCAGCAAGGGTTACCTTTTGCAGCTTGCCATCCTTATACGCCTTCTGCTCTTTAATGATGTCAGGTAAAAACTTGGAGCAATACAAAGCAACCTCTTCACCTGGAGATACGCAGTAAAAGACTATCACTAAACAAAATGATCAAATTGATAATTCATCCAAGAATATTATACAGGTGAGATTTTTAGTGAATAATGACATCATGAGGGTGAGTAAATGACGACAATTTTCATTTTTGGGTGAGCTATACCTTTAAGGGAATAGTCCATCCAAAAAAATGTATCATTGCAATTTGTCATTTGCTCACCTTCATGTTGTTCCATCCATCTGTGGAATATAAAAGGTGATAATTTGATGAATACTGATAACCAGTGTTGGGGAAAGTTACTTTTAAAAGTAATGCATTACAATATTGCGTTACTCCATAAAAAAAAGTAACTAATTATGTTACTTAGTTACTTTTTATGGAAAGCAATGCGTTACTTTTGTCTTGAAAAAAGTAATCTGATTACGTAACTCGCGTTACTTGTAATGCGTTACCCCCAACACTGATGATAACCAAACAATGGTCAGTGGTGACCATTGACTTTCACCGTACAGACAAAGAAAAGAGACATTTCTCAAAATATCATTTAGGTTCCACAAATAGGATTGGACATACAGATGAGAAGTGATTTAATTTTTAGATTAACTACCACTTTAAGACTTTTCCTAGCACCAAACTATGATTTATGGACTATTTGTATGGTTCTTTTGGGGGCATGACACACATGCTTTACTAAAAAAAAATTAAATAAAAATCTTTGTTGTCCAAGTGAAAAACAGTAGCAGACAGGTTTGGAGCGACACTGAATGTGAGAAACACAGACATGACATTTTTGGGTGAATTCTCTCTTTAAACTCTCTTGCACGCGTTGTGGACCATAAACGTTACCAGCTTACCTCCATGACCATCATAGACCGCGAACATCGCGGTTTCATCGTCCAGCTCCGGGATGCAGTTGTGCGCGTCCTAAGAAACAAAACAAGCCATAAGAAAGGAGCCTCACTGGCGCCAAAACCTGCGCACATCACTCCTGCCACACAAAACACAGCACAGAGCTAACACGGTCACACTTATATGAAGATTAAACATCCAAACACCGGCTAGAGGTCATTCTCTCGTGTTTATGTTCAGATATCATTAGCAGTACACAAAGCAGCGGCAGAGAGTGAATGAAACTGTGCGTTTTACCTCCATAGACACTCGCCAGCCCTGCATGGCCGCGAAGCCGAAGTTCATGCTCTTATTCCCGCCGTTGCCTGTGGCTTTCTCCGTGTTGGGTTGAGACAAGTAAGCCCCCATGATGTATGCAATGAGGTTTCGTGAAAGAAAAGCGCGTAATATGAGAGAAACCCGGTTTGCTGAATTCAAAGGCAGGTAAAACGTCTGTGTAAACTAGGCACTTGTCACATTTCAGTGTGCAGTGGCCCTTAGATGAGAGCAGACCGGTGTTAGCCGACGGGCTGCTAGCGCTGCTGCAGTTGCGAAATGAACAAACAGATGAAAGAGGAGTCCAGGCGAGTTTGTCAAAAACTGAGCGATCTCACATTAAACGCGGATTCGATTTAAGTCTCTTAAAACACAAAAAAAGCCCCTAACACGTGTGAGTCAACATAATCCACAGCCCACCAGCAAACCCATTTCACAGAGGGCGGACTTTAGGCTCACCGGAAGCGGAAGTCTGCTCATTTAGCGACGGGTCGATCATGAATGAATCGTTTACTTGACTCAAAAGTAGCGAGTTGTCTCAGAGAGTGATTCGTCCATTCTTCTTCGTTTATGAACGAAATGATTCTGGAGGTGAACTAATCAAATAGCCTTTAAAGTTTATTTAGAATCTGTAAAATGAGTAAAAAAAATCCTAGGATGTCTATTATATGTTAAGCACAGCAAAATCTAATTTTGATATAGAATTACAATAGTCACAAGTCGGCAGTATAAACTGAGAAACAAGTTTATGAGCACTATATGTAAAACAATTTCAAGATTAATGTAAAGCACTGATAAGACTGACTTTTAATGTAAAACATGACCAGTGTGTGATGAAAGTTTGGTAATAAGCCATACACCAAGATATTTTATATGATCAACTTTATGCACAGGAGTATCATCAATACATTATTTGAATTTCTGTGTAGTACTGAAAATCATAATATATAGGACTTGGAGCACTATAAGCACCAATTTATTAGCCTATCAAAAAGCTCAGACTGAAGAGAATCTTACATTTGTAGAAGATCAGCTTTATGTGTGCAGTAGGTATAGAAAAGAATCACCCCCCTTTAAAATAATCACATTTTGTTGCTTTGCAGTTTGAAATGAAGACGGACACAGTTTTTGTTTTATCCAGCTGTATTTACTCAGTGCAGCTTATAACATCCAAGTGAAAGATAGAACACCAACATGTCAGAAAAAAAAGAATCAGAATCACTGAGTTGGAAAAAGGATCACCTCCTTGTGTCAGTATTTTGTTGAACCACCTTTTGCTTTAATTACAGCCTTTAGTCTGTTGGGATTTGTCTCTGTCTCTACTAACATTGTACATCTACACTTTGCAATATTTGCCCACTCGTCTGTGCAGAACTGCTCAAGTTCAGTTCAATTTGATGGTGAGCGTTTGTGGACTGCAGTCTTCAAGTCATTCCTCAGATTTTCAGAGGAGTTTAAGTCTGGGCTCTGACTAGGCCATGCAAGAACATTCAGCTTTTTCTCCTTCAATCACTGTGTGTTCAGTTCTGCCGTGTGCTTTGGGTCATTGTCATGTTGGAAGGTAAACCTTCTTCCCATTGACAACTTTCAGGCAGAGGGCAGCAGATTTTCTTCAAGAATTTGACTGTATTTTGCCCCATCGATCTTTCCTTCTACCCTGTGAAGTGCTCCAGTCGCTGCTGCAGAGAAACTCCCAGATCACAGGATATCACCACCTCCATGCTTTACTGGAGGAATGCTGTTATTTGGATGGTGAGCTGTACTGGATTTCCGCCAGACATAACATTTGTTGTTGAGGCCAAATAATTAAATTCTAGTCTCATCTGCCTCAGAATCTTCAAGGTCGTGACTGCATGTCGCCTTTCTTGAGCAGTGGCTTTTTTCTTGCAACCCTCCCATATAAGCCACATTTGTGGAGAATCTGTGATATTGTTGTCTATTTTCATGTAGAGATGACCCTTTTAAGTTCATCATACATTGTAGAGCGATGAGTAAAAAAAATCCTAGGATGTCTATTATATGTTAAGCACAGCTTTTTTGTGGAGCACAACAATTTGTGGAGAATCTGTGATATTGTTGTCTTGTCACATGCACACATTGACCACTCTTTGTCCTAAATTCCTGCAGCTGCTTCAGAGTTGCTGTAGGCCTCTTGGTCGCCTCTCTGACCAGTTTCCTCCTGGCTCTTTCATCCAGTTTGGAGCAACGTCCTGATCCAGGGAGGGTCTGTGTTGTATAAAATACCTTCCACTTCTTACAAATAAACTTCACTATGGCTTTGTGTGCCATTGAGAAGGTGATTAGCTACACCTGATTGAGTTTACAATTCATTTTCAGAAGGGGGGTGATCCTTTTTCCAACTCTCTGACATGTTGGTGTTATATCTTTCACTTGGATGTTATAAGTTGCGCTGAGTAAATACAGCTGGATAAAACAAAAACTGTGTCCATTTTCATTTCATGCTGCAAAGCAAGAAAATTTGATTATTTTTAAGGGGGAGGGGGGGTCTTTTCTATACCCACTGTATATGACAGTGTGATCTGTGTAGAGTTAAATACAACAGTCATTAAAAATTGATTGAAAGTTATTTACATAAATAGAAATGAGAAGTGGCCCCAATGTTCAACCCTGGGGCACACCTCTTTCTTAAATAAAAATATTAGATTTATTCTCATATAGGACTACATATTGTTTTCAATTATGCAGGTATGAATTAAACCACAAAACTGCATTTTTGGAAGGCCAATATCATGGAGTTCATCTAAAGGCAGATAGCAAATTCTTATTTATTATATGTAATTTAATGTCGCTATATTTAAAATTTTTCTGTTTATACTATCAATGAATTTTTTTTTAATAAATAAGCTTTATTTATATATATATATAATATGTAGAAATATGTCCACTTTTTTTTTTTCACAAATCACAGACTTTCAATGTGGTCTCAGACTTATGGGCTCCAGTGTAAAAAAACAAAAAACAAAAGAGGACATTATGGAAATAAAATGTAGGGTTTAATGCATTCATGAATTTGACAAAGAAGGAAATTAAAACAATGCATTAATTTTGCACAAAATTACGGTAGCCTGCCATAATCCACATTTAAGAAAATAAGCATTTTTCTTCTTTATTTT
This sequence comes from Sinocyclocheilus anshuiensis, assembly GCF_001515605.1. Classification (NCBI taxonomy): domain Eukaryota; kingdom Metazoa; phylum Chordata; class Actinopteri; order Cypriniformes; family Cyprinidae; genus Sinocyclocheilus; species Sinocyclocheilus anshuiensis. The sequence goes on along the minus strand of NW_015549650.1, from coordinate 2,005,500 downwards.
AATTATGTTGTTTAATTATAATTGTATATCAGAAAAAAATACATTTATCTTTTACATCTTTTCATTCCCATTAGTATGGCCACAAGAGTGGGACCCACACTTGTGTCACCTCCTGATTCTATTGACAGCGGGCGCTCAAACACAAAACATCACACACATTTCAGTGACATTTTATGATACCACTAGAGGGCGTCTAATCATTTCCGTTTATTGATGCTTGTAAAATTGCAGAACAACCACTAGTAGACACAAAAACTTGAGTCAGATTACCTGTCACATTTGATTTAACTTTTTAAAAATGAATTTTGTTTTTTAAATTTGGCACCTTTTATATGATTTTGACTCATTAGCCCTGAAAGCATGAAAGTATTTTTTTTGTATTTTTTATTTACAACAAAATATAACAGAACATCACTTCAAAGGATTGACAGCTCCTTTAGTCGAATGACTTTTATGAACCTTCTGCACCTCCAGGCGAGATTAAGCCAACTTCTGCGCGATCATCTCTCAAAAGTCCCGAGCTGAAATCAACAATCTGACTGACTTTTCACCAAATCTCCCAGAGAGGGCCATCCCCCAAAGCTGGCTGAAAAATGGGAGTCCCTGCTGTGATTGACGTTTCGAAAGAAGCCCGTCCAGATGGAGAGGTGTGAGAAAGTCTCTCAGCAATAGAGCCTGTGGGGGGAGGAACATTATTCCCTCAACTGCTGAGTCACATGAGCCTCTTTGTTTGACCCGCAGCAGCTGATGTGTACAAACACACGCACATGGCTGGAGCGTGGGACTGGTGCGGCACTCACCCACCTAAACAAACAATGAAGAAAATCAGCAGGCATCTAAGAAAAAAATGACAGTTGGGCAACTAAATGAGTTTGAGATCCTACTGAGCCTTGTTCATCTCTATAAACCACGAAGGTCCTGCTAACACATACCGTCTGCCTTTTATAATTAGCTGGCATCATTATTCATGAGGCTTTCCAATATCCCCAGACTAATGAGATGATCGACACCTAATCAGGCTTACATTTCTCCTGAAGTGGCCTGAGATGTATTTGTTCGCTTTGGGAGGGGGCGAACGAGCATTCCCCTCTCTCTCTGTCCCTTGCGCTCTCCCCTTTTTTCCCCTTGATGTGAACAACTGATGACCCGGGAATGTGCGATCCCCCGGGGATTAGGGTTTGCTCGAGTCTATGGGTATGAAACACTTCCATCTGCCACCGGGCACATTCATATACTCGGCAGAAGGCCACATCGTTTGTTGATTTAAATGGAGAACTTAACTTTCCCAGGACAGTATGACCCTAGCACCCCCACCTCCCATGCAATACTGTCTGTGAGCGAACGGGAATGAGGCGTATTTCAAGGGATTCCCGTTACCACATGATGATGGATCTCCTTTACACAATATGGCAGTGTGTCTGTGGATTCTGGGGGTGTGGGAGCATCTACTCAGTTGATTGGTAGAATGATAATGATTCTGAGAAAACTCAAAACGGCTTCATCCGAGCTGTCAGAACTGGAGCACCTAAGCTGCTGCTGCAGACACAAAGTTAGGCTTTGGCCATTGTTGGACCAGATGCAAGGGAGGTACTTCAGACCATTAGACTGAATGCTGGTGCTAAGTTTAGGCTATAATTAGCCAAAAGAACTGATCTCAACTAGTGGTTATCAATCTTGGGGAGTAACTAGCTGAGAGTAGAGAATTAACTACATTTTTCATTCGTGACAGTAGCTCAGCTGTGGTGAAGCATGAGAAAATGCATTTTTTTTACTGATATTTTAAAGGGGTCATATGATGCGATTTTCACTTTTTCCTTTCTCTTTGGAGTGTTACAAGCTCTTGGTGCATAAAGAAGATCTGTAAAGTTGCAAAGACTAAAGTCTCAAATCCAAAGAGATATTCTTTATAAAAGTTAAGAGTCAACCACGCCTACCTAAAACGGCTCGTTCTAACACGCCCCCACATGTCTACATCACTATGTGGGAAGATTTGCATAACGCCGCCCAAATGTTCACGCAAAGAAAGAAGGCGTAACTTTTATTCTCACTGTAGTATTGTTGCTGCTGCCACCGCCATGTCTTGAAGGCGCTGTGTGCTTTGTTGTGAAAGCGAAACTACTTTGTTTGGCCTTCCAAAAGAGGACGATATCCACTTCGTCATGCTGGAGTAAAAACATCAACTCTGCGCTGTGGATCGCCGGATTGGCTTTCAACGTGGACCAGGCGTAACATTTCCGTCACATGCTTGAGGTATCCGGCCAATCACAACGCACTGGATAGCTGACCAATCATAGCGCACCTCACTTTTCAGATCGATGAGCTTTGTAAAAATCGACGTGTTTCAGAAAGTCTGGGCATAGAGGAGAAGCAATAATGTACAGTATGTGGAAAATAATGTGTTTTTTGAACCTTAAACCGCATAAACACATTTTATTACACCAAATACACCAAATAATGTTCTTTTTAGCAACATCATATGACCCCTTTAATCACATTGCATTGCACTCGCAGCCTGATTTGAAAAACGAAAATGGAATGGGGAAATAATGCAAGGTTTAGTGACCCATTTTTAAAAAGCTGAACTTATTTTAATTTGAGCTTGTCCAGCAAGCATGTAGAAAAAAGCAATGGAAAAGTAGTGCAGTGGAATGTAAAAAACACTTTCTGTGTGAACGCTCCCTTACAGCTGAGAAGATGCAAAGATTCATTTTAGTGATCGTTTCAAAGGTCGTTTTCAGTTTAGAGAGTCTATGTTTTTGGCTCTTTTGCTTCTATTTAGAGTAGGCTAAATGTGTCTGTTCAGTGTAATACTAATTGAGACCCGCTTTATTTTGGGCAAAATAAACATGATTTTGATTATAAAAGTAAATAATATGATCTGATTTATATATTTAATAAGAAAGTAAATCCGTCCTAACTATCTTCATTCTACAATACCTTCAGTCCTTCATTCTAGCATGCTGATTTTATTATGCGCAAGAAACATTTCTTATTATTATCAATGTTGAAAACAGTTGTGCTGCTTAATATGTTTTGTGGAAACTGTAAAACTGTAAACATTTATGATTGAATGATAGTGGATTTTAGCAATAATTTATAAGTAGCTTGTATAGTGTAGCCAAGTACATTTTTAAAAAAGTGTATTTGAACTACTTTTTGAGCAGCTTGAAATTGGAGATGTTATAGTTTAACTCTGCTCATTATTCATATATATATACTTGCCATCTGTGACTGTACTATTCCGATTATTCTGGTTTGGGCTGCAAACACTGGAACTTGTTGTCAGAAAATCATTCTTAAATATTGAATATAAATGTCACATTCTAACTACATGATCTTATCACTAGCATTCCCATGGGCATAAAACTGGCCAGTGCAATAATCCCCACTGTGTTTCAAGAAATACTGTGCCTTTAGTGCACACAATCAGATTGTCTTTACAACTGTTCACTTTGTGGAGGAAACCACAAACCATGAGATTTTTGCTCTGTAGTTAGCTATGAACACTTGATCACCTGGAATCTGCAACTGCAAAATTCAGCAGAATTTAACCGCCTGTCATCTTCAAGCCCACGCATGCATTATTAACATTTTTATTTTGTATTTGCTTTCTGGCTGCTCTTCATTCATCACATTTTAAGTTTAAATCCTTTTGGCAAAATTCTGCTGATTTTCCCCAAAAAATCAGCACAAAAAAACATGAATCCTGCAGATCCTATGAGACCTGACTCTGAAAGGCGGCTGTTGCATGAATACGCATCAGATGCAGATATTTTATTAGCTCTGTATGTTGATGTGTTCAGATTTGCTAAACATGACACCATCACACACACACACACACACACACACACACACACCCACATCGACAGGACAACAATCAGTTGGACAACTGTGCTTTGTTTAGTGTCGCTCCTCTCAGGACTGCTTCAGTTATCATTCACTGTCATTCTCTTCTATAGGATGGCAGTTACTTTTGCTTTTATTGACCATCTCTGCTGTTTTCTCTTCCACTTTATTTCTTGATTAGGGTTTAGAACTCACTCATGCTTCAGCACCCTCACAATAATGTCTACCATTATCTTCCAGAATATGTCCACACTCTCACTTTGTGGAACGAGACCCAATGATAATGCAAATAACTGATAGCGCTAGAAGGGTGTTGCATGAAGTGCATCTTAAATTGGATTAGCCAGTGCTAATCTGCTTCAAGAATAGCGATATTGGAAAGCAAGAGTGCAGGCCACACAGAAATGACACCTTTACAATTCTGCCACAATCTTCTTACCCAACTTCATGCATGTTTAGCAAAATACTTCAGCTAATTTGCTCTTTTTTTTTAGCAATGCTTTCAGCAACCAATAAACTCAACCCAGGCTCATTGGAAAAACCTGGTGACATTTCTGTAAACTGATATTACATTGCTTCGTGCAAATTTTGTGACACTTTCAAAGTGAAATGTACAACTTTATACAAAATCGGCAACAAAAGTCCACAAAGGCACACCACCGGTTGGGTACTTTTGCTGTTGGGCTGTTCAAACAAACAACGATTTTAATTTTAATTCAAGTATTTTAATATTGGAAAATTGTTCCGTTCACCTTTAAATCCATTCTACAGACAATTAGTTCTCAAAATAAGTGCATAAATGGCCAAAAAGGTCAGCAGATTCTGTCTGAGATATGCTGATGGGCCTGTCTTCAGCTCTATTTGTTCTTCCCCGGTGTCACTGTTTTGCTAAAATGTGCCAAATGAGGGATTTTCTCAGCAGAACGCTTAAGAGGTGTGAGCACCATTTGGACCGGCGCGAGTGCGATCTATATGAACCGAGATTTTCATGTCAGGACAGAGACTGTGAGTTTTGTCCCAATAAATTGGCTTTCTCACCTCTTTAGTTTGTGTTACTGTGGGAAAGGCATTCCTGAACTACACCATCTGTCACAGGCACCATCAACGTCCCCAGCACCTCCTTCCACTCTTCCAGCACAACCATTTAGCTTTCTCTGACAGTTTTTTGACTGAGACACTTGAACAGCATTTATATGTTTGTATCACACTTTGCATTGCTATGATCTCAGAGATATGAATGGTTGGCCTGTGGCCCACTGCCTGCAGCCTGGGAAACACCAGAGGCGACAGGAGCGATTAAAAGAGGGGGAGGGACATGAACACAAAGTCTGAGGCTTCTGTGAGACGTCTTTCTCTCATTTCCGTTCCTGTTATTGCTTTGTTGGTTTTCTTTTTTTGTTTTAATGCAGTTATATTTTCTTTTACCTTGTGTAGTTTTGTTCGTGCTTTTTGAGGATGAGGGAATGTCATTCTGTCCATGTTGGCATCTGATCTGATTTGCTTGTACCAAGTGACAGATTACAGAAGCGTTTGATTGGAGCTGCCTTTGATGACCAACATCAAACTACAATATTCTGGACCAACTTACAAAAATACATTTTAGTCAATATTTATTCAGTTTGCCTAAACTTCGGAAAACCTAAATATTAAATGGGATGCACTTTCCTCAGTCAGGACAGACCTGCAACCCATTTTTTCTCCACTCGAGAAACGCTGGTCTGAAGGACCATAAAGGATTTAGAAATGAAATCAAATGAACTCCATCCATCTTCCTTTTACCATTCAAGGGCGTCTCACGCTTCACAATGTGCTCATATTAAATTAGTTCTTCAGTGTTTGGGATGAAGTGGTTAAGTTGCTTTGAATAATGAACTTCCTCAGTCAAAAATTCTAAGGTCTTAGTATTCTTGCTGTTTCATTACGTTGTTTGATGTGTTAATAAATAAAACAATAATGCTTTATTTATCCAATTTCTTTTAGGTTTACATTCCTTTTTTGTACATAATAGAGAGGATAATATTACTAGACAATATATAACCATGCAATAAAAAAGGTGCTACCATGGTACGAGTATGAGAAGGTAAAAAAAAGAGTTATTTCAATAAAAATTATATACCATAAATAACACGTGGGCCATCCAAAGTACACCACAAACATTTGGTATGGCTACACTTTGCGTTTAAAACAGATTTTGTTCGAGGCACACTTGTATAAGAATGTCCAAAAACATAGTATTACCATGCAAAATAAATAAATAAATGTTTCGAGCTTGAAGTGATAGCATTGTCTACTCACTATACATTTTTTTTTCTTCTTCATTTTGGACTTTGATATGGGTGTGTATTTGCATTCCACTAAATTATTCAGAATAATAATAATTCAGAATGTTCAAAAAGTAATTAAATAATTGACCATAAATTGCAGCCACGTGGCTTTTCCAGCATCAAACTCTTAATGCCTCCTAAACAATAGTAACAGTTAGCTGCTAATTCTATTCAAACTCCTGCAGAAGGTCCTTTGATCTGCTACAGTCAGTAGTGCTCATCTGCATCTGTACTGAGCTACTTCCTATTGTCATCTCTGTTTAACACGTTGGCTTATTAAAGAGCCGCAGCAGCAGGCAGCTGATCTGCGTCTCAGCAGTGTGTTTGCTGTTATCAGAGCTTCAGTGCACACTACAGAGCAGAGCAGGAGGTGTTCATGTTGATACAGCTACTGCCCCAGCCGCTGCTTTTATTCACTTGCTTTTACTATTTAGTTTGTTTTTTGTGGGGAATTTAAATAGGTTTCCCTCCCCCCCCCTCCACCCTTTTTTTCTTTTCTTTTCCTCACACAGTTTCAAAGATGTTAATACAACAGATTATTGGAGTATGATTTACAAGAAAATACGGTAACACTTTACAATAAGGTTCATTAGTTGAACTCTGGCAGTGATATTATGCCTTAAAATTGATGAATTGGTAACACTTTACAATAAGATTCATTAGTTAACTTTAGTTAACTACTTTAGTTAACATGAACTAAGCATGAACAATACTTCTACAGCATTTATTAATCTTAGCTAATGTTAATTTCAACATTTACGAATGCTTTATTACAATCAAAAGTTGTGCTTGTTCACATTAGTTAATGCGCTGTGAATGTACATGAACTAACAATGAACAATTGTATCTATCTATCTATCTATCTATCTATCTATCTATCTATCTATCTATCTCTCTCTCTCTCTCTC
>NW_015549650.1:1992338-1997926 GCF_001515605.1 Sinocyclocheilus anshuiensis | reverse complement strand
CTCTCTCTCTCTCTCTCTTTCTCTCTCTCTCTCTCTCTATATATATATATATATTATGAGAAGGGGTTTAATTTATTATCTTCACATATTATTAGATATGTGATTTTGTTTTAAAGACATTTAGATATTTTACTGGAAAACAAAACTAGAATACAGATTTTTTTTCATGCATTATATGAATGGAGCATATTTAACCATAAACTGTAAAAAAAAATACATTTTCAAGGTTTTACAAAGTTTTACAAGTAAAGGCTATTTCAATATTTCTACTTAATCTTTGTTGTTGTTGTTGTTTAATGTGTTACTTGCTGTTTCTTTGTAATTATTTGTGAAAGTTACTTTTCAGAAAATAACGTTTTCATAAAATATCAATTTAACCCATTGTTGAATTATTATTATTTCCATTTTATATTATTTTATTTTTTATTTTGTGATAGATTTACAAAGCCATTCTGTTTGCTTATTTGTTTGCTTATTTATTTATTTAGTTCTTGTACTTTTTAACACTTCAGGTCATTGTGGTGTCTGAGGAACTAGACCAAAAACTAGACTAGAATGGTACGTTCAGAAGATATCAAATGTTACATAACAGAGAGCAGAAGATTAACCAGCCTTTTCTGCCCTCATATTTGAAATATCATGAGTATTGTTGTCACATTCAGTAGCCTTTGATAATTTCTGACCCTGCCATGAATCACAGTAATTAGAGTAATTGGACTGATCTTCCACCAAAGTTTTGTTGCTGTTTGTTTGTTTCTCTAGTGATTTTGTCTGGATGGCTTGTCTAAATCAGTCTTTACAACAACCCTGCTTAAAATATGTCATTCTTCTCGGGGTAATGACAGACTCAATCTTTTTCCACCAAAATCCTCTGATCAGATTTTTGGTGACAAAGCAGTTTGCGTGGAGATGCAGGCCACCAATAGAGGGCGCGATTCATCCCCTCATCCACATGACTTAACACACGCACAAAGATACGTGAGCCATAGGTAACAAGTACTTTTAATGTACGTTTAAGTTACAAATATGTACCTTTTAGGTGTAAATAAGGTACAAAGATGACAGTTTTGTACCTTGTACCTTATCACAGTCCTTTACCTCATAAACCACAATGAACTTCCCAAAAACATTCTCTAGACAAAGAATGCCAAAGGTTTGTTGTTGTTTGGATTGCTTGTCTAAGTCAGTCTTTACAGCAACCCTGTTTAAAATATGTCATACTTTTTATAGCGGTTTCTTCTCAGGGGTAATGACAGACGCGGCCTTTTTCCACCAAAATCCTCTGATCAGGTTTTTGGTGACAAAGCAGTTTGCAGGCCACCAATAGAGGGCGCGAGATTCAGCCCATTCATCCCCTCATCCACATGACTTTAACACACGCACAAAGATACATGAGCCATGAAGGGCTGTTTAGTGAAGCCCTCTCTGTGTCTTTACATGCCGTCAGCCTTTGCATTATGCAGCCGCCGGCTATGGTGTAAAATTGAATTACCTGTTACAATGCCCACTATACACTGCAATCAGGATGGCTTTCTTTTCCCACAGCACGGTGTGAGGGAGGGGTGTCAAGGGTAGAAAGCAGACACCAGCTTGTGGGAAAGAGATATAATTCAATCAGATCACAAAATGGCCAAGACCTGTTTTGTTGTCATGAAGTGCTGCACTGAATTCAAAGTAGCTGGTGTGTTAGTAAAAGGCAGATGGATACACTCATTAGGTTAACACACTCTAACCAAGTCCAAGTTAACAAATGCACATCAATAATACGACAATCCACTTCCCTTGTTGGGGAAAAAAACCCTTATCAAACTTAAAAATACTCATCCATATCAAATGAAGCAATGGAAAATCAACTGCAGTATGTTTGTGAATTTAAACTGGAAGTCATAGAAATGATGTGGCTTTTTGCAAAAGAAGTAACACAAAGTACCATGGTGTTACCATGTTTTTGCACATGCACTGTTGTAATATCATAGTATCATTGTAAATACCATCGTATGATAATGAATGTGCAATTATTCCGTATGGTATATGTGAAACCTTTATATTAATACCATGTTTTTGTGCATGTTGGTATTCTTTTCAATGTCTTGGAATACCATGGAAATACCATTGTATATTAATTTAGAAATCATTAATTATCATGGTATTACCATGCTTTCTCACATGCACTATTGTAATACCATGGCATTCTTTAACAATTATATTAGTACCATTGTATGTAAATGAACATGAGATTATTCAGTATTATAGTATATGTGAAAGTACCTTAGTAATACCATGTTTTTTTGTACAAGCACTATGGTATTCTTTAGCAAAGCCTTGGAATAACATGTAAAAAACATTAGTAATCATTCAGTACCATGGTATTACCATGCTTTCTCACATGCACCATTGTTATACCATGGTTATCTTTGACAGTACCATCATGTAAATATTATTGTATGAAAATAAGCATGCATTTATTCAGTACCATGGTGTATGTGAAACTATCATAAAAATACCATGTTTTTCCGATATGTACCATGATATTATTTACAATGACGTGGGATACCATGTAAATACCATGGTACTTGAATCATTCAGTACCATGGTATTACCATGTTTTTGCACATGCACTATTGTAATACCATGACTTTCTTTGTCAATACCATGCAAATATTATCATATGAATATGTAATTATTCAATACACATGGTATATGTGAAACTACCATGCTTTTTATACACATATGATGGTCTTCTTCACAATTCCTTGGAATACCATGTAAATACCATGGTATAACTGTTTTTTTTTTGCACATGCACTATTGTAATACCATGGCATTCTTTGAAAATACCATGTAAATATCATCGTATGATTATGTAATCATTCAATACCATATATATTACTATATAGTATATATAAACACATGTCCAAAACACATGGTATTACCTTGGTGCTACCACATATGTATGAAATCACCATGTAAATACCATATTATATGAATACAATAATCATTCATTACCATGGTATGTACCATGGCATAGTATTTGGGAGAATGGTGATACCATGTCTTTTTGGACATATACCATGATTTCTTAAAGTATGAAAGTACTATACTATTACCATGGTTTTCCTTTCAATATAGTAACTTGGTAATTCCATTTCTTTGAAAAATATTCCTTGAAGCCCCTCATATTACCACGTAAGTACCATGGTACATGAAAATGGTAATAATTTAGTACCATAGTATATATGAAAGCACAGTAAATGTAATGACAAATCTGAAAAAAGTTATGGTCACACTTTAGTTTGCTATTAACTATTAACTATGGCTTTTGTGTCATTAAACTCATAATTTGCTGCTTATTAATAGTTAGTAAGGTAGTTGTTATGTTTAAGCATGGGGTATGATTAAGGGATCATAAATTTGGTCATGCAGAATAAGGCATTAATATGTGCTTTATAAGAACTAATAAACAGCCAATATGCTAATATGCATGCTAATAAGCAACTCGGTGAGAAATGGTCCCTAAACTAAAGTATTATCAAATCACTGAGAGAGAGAGAGAGAGAGAGAGAGAGAGTATCTGATATGGCACAGCTGGAGACTGTGAGATACACAAACCCCTGTTAGTAAAATATTTCCTCTGCCCTTCTTCTCACATCAGCTTCCACTGTCTTATCTGCCGCTTACATGACTAATTATTAGCTCATTATTAGCACTCCCTAAAGCATGGCCTTACTGCAACCGTCTGACAGAGTGACAGAGTTATCAGGGAGGGAAGAGGTGGAGCAGAGGAGTCAGGATGGTCAGTTTCTAAAAGCAGCTGTGAGATAACCGTGTGCTAGTGCTTCCTCTCTGACAGCATCTCAGACCGCGCTATCTGCTCCACCAGGCCTGCCGTCACTCATCTTAGGGATTCGTTTATTGGAGAAATTCTGACGGTTGAAGTTGAATTCATCAGGTCTCATGAGAAAACCTAAATATCTTATTTAATTTCTAAGAAATTAATCCACAAACATACGTGTTTTAGAAACAAAAACAAAAGAAAACATGAATGTCCACCCCTAAAGCTAACTGAATTTGGATGACATTTTTCAAATTCATAATTCGCCACCAATTCGCCGAAATATAAAATAGAATATGCATTGCTATGAGAGCGTGTTGGGTCTTTTTGTTTCCACTTTGTAACATAAAAAATGACATATATACTGTAAATGAATATTAATGATCCAGATTTCCTGTAAAAACAGCTCAACTGTTGTAATCTAATGTAATCAAATGTAGTCTGCAGGACACCGGCCCTCCAGGACCGAGTTTGGGCACCCCTGTAGTATATGGATATGGTAATAATCAGTATGCCATTATTGATGAATCTACTTAAATTTAAAGCAGTTACTCGTTTATTTATTCATTTTGATTAATTAATACATTTTTATGTAGGTTATTTTCTGGCACAAAACAAGAAAGATCTCAATTTAGATTTTAGTCAAAAAGACGTGATGAACAACAGTAAATATATATATATATTTTAAACAATTCAAAGACTCAAATGAATTACTGATTCTTTTGAATTAACTGGTTCATTGACATTACAAGTGAACAAAAGTAAATGAAGCATCTACATGAACTGGAAATGAATTAATGCAATTCATCACTGAACCTTTTTTGGACTGGTCCCATTTACATTAGATTGCCAATGGACAAAGGAAAATGAAGCGTCTGCATGAACCGGTTGACTGAAATGAATCGGTCATACAAGAAAGGAAAGACGAACAGCTCATTTAGTACACATTAGGAGAAAACAGGATTATTAAAAAAATGTAAAATACTTAGCATCGCCATTCTACACTGCTGTATGGGTGAAGTAGCTCATTTTCAGTGTACACAGAAATGTCATGTGACTGAGAGTGTGGGATTGTGTCGGGTTCCTGTCTGTTTAGCTGATCCACGGCTCTTTCTCACAGCTCTGTGAGGTGATGGGCCATTTGCATGTAAGGCATGAGTGAGGTGAGAAGGGAGCTCATTCACACCTGATGGGCGGCAGGGGCTCTGGGAACCTTTCCCCAAATCAGCCTGAGGGTCAATGGATCATTACAGTGCCCTAAACCCTCCACCATCACAACTGAATCCCACATCAGCTCTCACACCGCATAAACAAACAAACAGAAAGTTATATTTTGCTTTAGGAAATGAAGCCTATGTTTATGACTATTTATCTGTTGTCATTGTTATACTACACTTCCCCCACATTTGCCTCTCACTTCTGTAATAAAGACTCGTTAATTTAATGTGAAAAAACTATTTATCGTTGAAATTGTAAGGCATATTTCATTACTTTATTTCAAAAACATCATTGGATTACAATAATTGTACTGAATTTATTTCTGTGTTCATTATATTGTATTGCAGCATTAATTAAAATCTAATTAAAACCACTTATAGATATTATTACTGTAACTGTAATTGTTTATTATATTAAATTTATGTATTATTAATCAAAATGTACATCTCCCCACCATATTGTCATAATGGCAATGAATTTAGATTTCATTTTTTTCTTTTAAAGTATATATAATTTAGATATATATTAATTAAAATTA
>NW_015549650.1:1986513-1992277 GCF_001515605.1 Sinocyclocheilus anshuiensis | reverse complement strand
TATAATCTTTAAAAAAATCCATGCTTTACAGTAATGACAATTTAATGCGAAAAGATCATAACTGAAAATAATATGACAAAACAATCATTTTAAATGGTCCTAAAAAAATAGACTCTATTTTTCTTATATGAAATCTCTTTTTTCTTGTAATGGAAAAAAAAAATAATGAGAAAAAAAACAAGTATTTATCACTTAAATTGTAATGTAAACATGATTAATTTATGATTTCAATTTAAAATAATTGGATTACTGAATGTTTAACGTTTAATTGTCATTACTTCTCCCCATTTTTCTATTAAAGTATACATAATTTTGATTTAGATCTATTTATTTTATATGTATTTTAATTTCAATTATATATAAATAATATTATATATTATTTAAAAGAAAAAAATCCATGTTTTAGTACTGAGAATCTGGTGGGAAATGAGCATAAATATAATGCCACAATTCAAATATTTTTAATGGCCCAAAAATAAGCTTCATTTTTCTTATGCAAAATGTTTGTTTGTTTTTATTTGGTAAATGTGAACTCTAACATGTTTTGACAGGCAACACTGTCCTGCCTGATAGTTAGGTAATGTTTTCTGTGCGGCGGCTCATGGCATCTTCTTGCTAAATGAGCAGAACTGGCATGATAAGAGAACAAAAGAAAACAGGACTCAAAACGCTCTCGCCGCTGCGCTTCTATTATCACCCGTCTGTTTAATTAGAACCTGTATTAGCACGACTTACAGAACAACACGCAGGTCTGAAGCACCTCCTTGGGAAAAGTGAATGAGCAGGCCTTCATTTAAGCCGCTGTTTGACACACGTCTGTGAAGAGGAAGCTGTGTCACTTATCAAAGCCAGCGCCATCATGTCACTTACCTGTCTACAGAGATTTTACTGCTCAATTACCCACCTTATCCTGATCCTGCAGCGCTCGTCTCGCTCGCTCCGAGACGGACAGGAGAAGAGGGGGAGGAAGGGAATCTGGTTTCAATATTTTAACCCCACTGAGACAGTTATGCTCTGTAAAAGATCTGAACATCCTGGGTCACAGCACGGAAAATCAGCACCTCTTCCTGAGTCAAAAGGAGAGGACTGACTGCTAACATACCTTCCTCTTCACATGCTTCGTGAAATGATTTACAGGAGACCGGGGCTAACTGTCATACTATTTCCTTCAATTAATATTTCTTCTTAATGGGTTTCTTTTTGAAAGTCGTAACTATAGAAGCCTCTAAGGTCTTGACTACAAAAAGCTATTTTAATTTCCAATATTATTACACAGAAAAAAGATACAGTTCATTGAACATACGGTGAGGTTTGGGGGCATGTTGTCACATTATATGGAGTAAGATTTCCCAATGTAACCTGCCTTTGTCCTTTCTAATGCATTCAACAACTTTTGCATTACCAGGCCATTTGTGACCTAGTGGAACGTGAGCTTATGAAAGAGTCATAACTTGTCAAAATGTCAATGTTTTGGACATTACTTGGAATGTGAGCTTATACAACAGCCATAACTTAATTAAAGCCATATTTTGTCCGATTAAGAACTTCTCATGAATGAGTAAATGTGCAAAAATGTCAAAGTTTTGGATGTTACTTAGTTTATTATTTGGAACGGTGGAATGTGAGCTTATAAAAGTCATTATTTAATATTTTTTTCAAATAAAACCATATTTTGTCTGATCGATAACTTCTCATTAATATGTAAATGCACAAAAAAAGTCAACATTTTGGATGTTACCATGTTATTACCATGTTATGACTACATTGGCAGCCTTTTTATTAAGAAATTGAATTTTGAAGAAATTTTCTTCAATATTCACAAGAACTGTAATTTGAATATATGTCATTATATGAAATTTAGAGGAACATATAATCACCGCCATTGAAATTCTGATACAAAAAAAAAATGAAAACAAACAAACAAACAAACATTGAAAATTCAACAGACAAAAATATCAAACCTTTCTTTTGGTCAACAAATATTAAAAAACGTTTTCAATTCAAATCAACTTTAAAATCAAACTTACTATATACGGTCAATCAAATTTATTATATTACATAGATGACTCTTGCCTGAATATATGTCCGTGTGATTTATACTGCTATTAAAAAATATTGTAAAAAATATAGTTAATGTTTAGTTATACTGTTAATTGTTTTAGTTTAGAGGACAAAAGTCACAATTTTATTCTAATTTGCAGTGTTGGGGTGCCTCAAGGACCAGGGTTGGGAACCACTGAGTTAATGCACTGTGAATTAACATGAACTAACAATGAACGACCTTATTTTCAAGATTACTGTATGTATTGTTCATTGTTCATTCATGTTGGTTAACACAATAACTAACATTAACTAATGGAACATTATTGTAAAGTGTTACCGTTTTTTTTAAATATATATATATTTTTGAACGGTCTCTTATGCTATCTGATCAAAAATACAGTTAAAAACAGTAATATTGTGAAATAATGTTACAATGTAATTTTTTTTGTTTTTTTTTGAAAATGTAATCATTGTAATATGCTGATTTGGTGCACAAGAAACATTTCTTATTATTATCAATGTTGAAAACAGTTGTGTTGCTAAATATGTTTTTTTTTAAGGATTATTTGTTGAATAGAAAGTTTAAAAGAACAGCATTTATATGAAATCTTTGTAACATTATAAAAGTCTTTATTGTCACTTTTGATCTATTTAATGCATTCTTGCTGAATAAAAGTACTACTTTTTTAAGTGTAGAGTAAGTGTAAGTGTAGGTTCTTTTGAAGTGCTGGGTTGACAGCCGTCTGCCTGATCTCTAGACAGAGGCGTCTGCCATTGCATTGAGGGCCAAAAATGTGCAACTGAAATTAGCATGACTGTTGAAGAAACTCACACTTTCCACTCTCACCTCTCACCATCCGTCCCTTTAGGATCAAGGTAACACTTTCAATTCAAGCCAGAGCCGTAGAGAGTGACTACGTGAATCCTGGACGATGCTAATGTGCCATCAAAGCAGGATCAAAGGGCATAACAGCCATGACTTCCACTATGAATTATTATAATGGAGCCTCACCTGAGAGCCTCTTCAGAGATGGGCCGAGGGGTCACCGAGGAGCAGACGAGGAACGTAACCTCTGCTCCTGCGCTTTAACCCGGGCCGTCACGCATGTGATTGACGTAACATCACAGGAAGAGCGTGGCTGCTCAAGCTGCCATCTGTGTGGAATTAGAGCGTTCACAGTTAAGCGTCAAAGCTAAGCTGGCTGTGGAGAGACGTTTCCATCAGGGGTCACGGGGTTGGGAGGTGAGGGTGGGAAAACTAGTTTGGGGCATTAGGAACCCTGTTCGTCCCGCTGGCTTTAAAATGCATATGTAATTTGCAGTTCTTGAACGGGACGGGTACATGCACGACTCCTGTGACTCCTGTGCTGCCGAGGGTCTGTCTCACATGTCCTGCTAAATGATCCACGATGCCACGATGAACATGCCACACTTTCTATCGTCCCAAAACAGAATTGCGAGAAACATAATAAGGGGTAATGATTGACGGAAAAGACCACCAATCCCTATTTTGAATTGCATAAATCTTTGGCAGATGAAAGCAGCAGGATTGTATCATTCACCCTGTGTCATTATGGGTAATTGGGGCGTCACATTCCTGGTCTCGGTGCAAATGTTGTGTAAAAGAATTGTGGTGCTGGATGTTTTCTGTTTTATAAGTGTAAGTGAAAAGGTTCAGAATGTTTAGTCTGTGATAACAAGCATGATATGCTGAAAACTTTGCTGAACATATCAGACAAGACCAGAAAGTCGAAAAAACTACAACTGTTTTGACAACATTTGCTTAGCAGTTTGCATATCTACATCCCCTATTCAGTCCGATAACCTTGCATGAGAAAATATAATATTCATAATCACATACAGGAGCATAAAGCAAACATTACTCACTTTTAGTGTGTCTAAATTCACCCTACCTCACTTAAAAATAAAAAATGTAATAAAAATACATGCAAGAATGAATGAATAAAATATTTTCATTCTTTATTAGAGATGCATATTATAGATTTTATTTATTTAGAAATATTATTTAATTACTCACCCTCATGGCTTAGGAAAAAAAAAAAAAAAAAGGAAGAATAAGAAGAATGTATTTTGAAAAAAAAAAAACCCAGCTTTTCTATTCAGTGAAAATCAGTGGGATCCAAAACAACACTAGACCTTTTAACTTTCACTGTAGAAAAAAAAAATTTGACAGAATGTTCATTTTTGGGCAAATTATCCCTTTAACACCAAGCAGAAGCTTTTGCCAACTTACAGAACTGATAATTCAAATGACAAGTGTTCATCCTGCGATGACTAGTGTCCACTTACCTAAATCAGTGGCACGAGATGTGCCGATATCGTCGCGCAGACCTTTCAGATATATTTGCATTACACTGGCTCGTTCACAAGTGGTGGGATGTAAGATATTTTGTTCACATCAGGCAAGTTACCCGGGAAAATTACGCTGTGTAGGCCTAGTCTTTTTCCAGTCATAAAAACAGAATTCACAGTTTAACGCGGAATGTCACAGAATTTGTCAAATTTTGAATAAATGAATCAAAAGTAGGTCATTACACTTAAATCAAATCACGGTATGGACTAGTATCTGTAAATATTAAGCCGCAAAAGTCGATTTAAATATGAATCCTGCATGTTCTGACTGTCTCTGTTAATGAATGGCGCAGATGCGCGGTTTCATTTACTACACACACACTGAAGCGCGCGTGACGCTCGCCGGTGATTTCAGCGTCTTCCTGAGGACCTAAACACATGAACAACATCTCCAGAACTGCTCTGAGAATCACTTCGTGAGCATTTTAGCATTTGATTTGAGTAAAACTAGCGTCATATCTCACACACAGAACTGTAAAGGTATTCACAGCAACCCGTCAAAATAAAAGTCCGGTTTGATTTGAAGACATTGTGCCTATAACTATTTTTCAGTACAATGTACATAGCCTACTACTACTACTGAAATGAAACAAACATTATTTTTCAAGGAATAATCACACAAAACATTTCTTTCATGTTCCAGTCATAAAAACAGAATTCACAGTTTAACGCTGAATGTCATGGAATTTGTCAAATTTTGAATGAATTAATCAAAAGTAGGTCATTACACTTAAATCAAATCACGATATGGACTAGTATCTGTAAATATTAAGCTGCAAAAGTCGATTTAAATATGAATCCTGCATGTTCTGCCTGTCTCTGTTAATGAATGGCGCAGATGCGCGGTTTCATTTACTACACACACACTGAAGCGCGCGTGACGCTCGCCGGTGATTTCAGCGTCTTCCTGAGGACCTAAACACATGAACAACATCTCCAGAACTGCTCTGAGAATCACTTCGTGAGCATTTTAGCATTTGATTTGAGTAAAACTAGCGTCATATCTCACACACAGAACTGTAAAGGTATTCACAGCAACCCGTCAAAATAAAAGTCCGGTTTGATTTGAAGACATTGTGCCTATAACTATTTTTCAGTAGAATGTACATAGCCTACTACTACTACTAAAATGAAACAAACATTATTTTTTAAGGAATAATCACACAAAACATTTCTTCCATGTTTTAATTTTAATAGTAAATCCCCTTTGTTTGCCAAAAAATCTTGTTTGCTTAATTTTCAATAATTAAAAGATAAATGATAAATGAAATGAATGTTTTATGCCTTCATTTGATAACCAGAAAAAATGTAAATATACAACACAGAATTTCTGAGGGGGAAAAAAAAT
>NW_015549650.1:1971025-1973949 GCF_001515605.1 Sinocyclocheilus anshuiensis | reverse complement strand
TCTCGTCTCGTTCTCGTGAACCCAGTCTCGTGTCTCGTCTCGTCTCGTTCTCGTGAACCCAGTCTCGTGTCTCGTCTCGTCTCGTTCTCGTGAACCCAGTCTCGTGTCTCGTCTCGTCTCGTTCTCGTGATCCCAGTCTCGTGTCTCATCTCGTCTCGTTCTTGTGAACCCAGTCTCGTCTCGTTCTCGTTAACCCAGTCTCGTGTCTCATCTCGTCTCGTTCTCGTGAACCCAGTCTCGTGTCTCGTCTCGTCTCGTTCTCGTGAACCCAGTCTCGTGTCTCGTCTCGTCTCGTTCTCGTGAACCCAGTCTCGTGTCTCGTCTTGTCTCGTTCTCGTGAACCCAGTCTCGTGTCTCGTCTCGTTCTCGTGAACCCAGTCTCGAGTCTCATCTCGTGGGATAAGTGTCGCGTCACACCCCTACTGATCACATATTCATATCAAAGTGCCTCGTATGCTAGTCAGTCAGCAGAGATGGCCTAACCTCATGTGTGGAAAACTGCTAGCGCCAGCTGCTAAGTAAACCATTTTCAGCAAGAAGCAATCTTTAAGCAGTAATGCTTATTTAAAGCAGTGGGTTTGAGTCTGTTCCAGAGACTTCAGGAACAAAGCTCCCCAAATGTCAAGACGGGTGTTGCTGAAAAGAAACAATAATAAGAGGCTGTCCAAGGCTCTGCAGGGATTTGTCCTCTTTTATTGTCCTTTATTGCGCCATTGGTTACCCTGAGAGTCTCACACTGAAATATATTTGACTCATCACCAACAAATGTGGGGGAAAATCAAGCTGGATTTGATGTGTTTGCTGCTGGACGCTGGGGACGGGCTGAGCACCGCATGCATTCTGTGGGGTTTTCTTCTCCTTCTTTTGTTTTGTGACATGAAGTTTTCCAGCAACGAGTGGACGAACAGGCTCCAGTAAATCACAACTGAGCTAAATGTAATGCTGACACATGTGTGCCTGAGTAAGACCAAGAGAGAGAAAAAAGGCTGGAGTAGTCATGCACTACTAATGTCTGTGCATCAGGTTTCCAGTTGAATGAACACACGTGTGTGTCAGAGAAATCTGGGACTGATTCTGAGGAAAATATACACACATGCTCAATACTATTAAAAGAAACATCTAACATCTCTGACTACAACCAAAATAAAATCATACATTCTCTTGTGGAAAAGAAGTAGGGCCTACACTTACACTATCATAACTTTAAAATACGTACTTATTATGGTAAAGATATACTTAAGTGTGAACTGAATGTGCACTTAAATGCATGTTATCAATAATTAAATGAGAACGTATTGCACCACACTGCATCGTATTTGCTGAATGCAATCTAATACTTCTTTCTTACTAAATTTGAGGTGCTGATACCAGAAATAGCGGCACGTCACACTTGCTCACAAAATTTTATGTGAATTTCATGGCATTTCTGCTTTCGACAGCCATTTGTAAGGTGAAGGAGTCTTGTTTTCCTCCTTATAAACTGGCAAAAAGACGCGATTCCTATCTTCCTCTGAGCCAGCTTCCAGTTCACGTCTGAATGATTCTGAAGCCGTTATTAATCCTGATTTCAGGTTAGAGTTATGGCCAGTGACAGAAGAAAATGCAAAATGACCCAGATGTTTTATGCTATATCTGGGGGTATTTACAGATTACAGATTTTGTGAATTTTGCATTTATGTAAAGTTTTTTGACAATTTTTGCCTTTTGTTTTTCATTAAAACTAAATTGTTTTCAAAAATGGAAACTTTTGACATGTGACTGCTTTTGTTATTTTGATAAGTGTATTAAAGCGGATACGTATAATTTGAAAAATCATCAATCTTTAAAAAAATTATGGAAAGTTTGTATTGATATTTTTGAATTTAGTATTACCAAATTAGGTAATATTAGGCCTTTTGTCCAAATCAGTAGAATTAAAATATATATATATATATTTGTAATTACACATTTTGCAATGATGAAGTTGCAGTTTAGTGCATGTGATATCTAATAAAACACTACAGTTCAAATTATATACTTTATATGTGCTTTTGTACATTAAAAATAAACATACTTCTTTAAAGCACAATAAAAGATAATTAAAACAATTTAAAATGCACTTTAAAGTAAAACCTTTGATTTGACATTATTACAATAAATATAAACAAAAACAATAAATAAAATAAAAAAAATGAAATAAAAAGTTGCTTAAATTTTTTAAGAAACAGCCATGAAAATGTCTCTCTTTTGAGTGGCATTTTATTTTATTCATGAAATATTTTTTAATAATATACTTTCAAGATTTGAAGTAAACTACAAATGCACATTCATTTCAGGTAAGTGCACTTTACTTAAGCTAACAAGTGTGTTTCTAAAAACCCTAGATTTTCATCGTTGCCAATGAGTTACTTGATAGGAAGCGGGCTGAAATCGAACCCACCGCTCCAGCATGAGGTCCACAGCTCTGCATGTCTGTAGAATATGAGCTAACTGCAACACCACTGCAACACTGTTGCTTGTTGCTCTCGTACCCTGAGTTTTGACTTGCGGCAGAGAGTCTGTGCCACACTGCAGCTTATTCTGGCCAAGTGCCGCCCACTTAGACAGGAAGAAACCATTGTCTGACATGTAAAGTGATCAATCACAGTTCTTATTGTTCATAAGTTCATAAAGTCAGGGGCGCCGCTAGCAATTTTGGGGCCTATGAAAGAATATGAGGTTGGGCCCCCTACCGCACCAAACATACACTATCTTGCCCAAAGTATTGGGACACCCCCTTATAATGAACAGGTTTGACTACTTTAGTAATTTCCACGAGTACAAATCTCAATGTTTAAGCATATAATGCTATTCTAGTGAATTGTGTGCTTCTAATTTTTATACCAATAGTTTGAACAGAACCCTTTTCTATTCTAACACGACAATGCCTCTGTGTATAAGGCAAG
>NW_015549650.1:1970336-1970896 GCF_001515605.1 Sinocyclocheilus anshuiensis | reverse complement strand
AGAGGTGTTCAGCTGGGATTAGGACTTGGCTTTATGCAGACCAGTCAAGTTCTTTTTATTTTTTTTTTACCTTGCCTTATACACGGAGGCATTGTCCTGTTAGAATAGAAAAGGGTCCTGTCCAAACTATCGGTATAAAATTAGAAGCACACAATTCCCTAGAATATAATTATATGCTTAAACATTAAGGTTTGTATTCATGGAAATTACTAAAGTAGTCAAACCTGTTCATTAGAAGGGGGTGTCCCAATACTTTGGGCAATATAGTGTATTAATAATACTAATAATAGCCATATAGCTATTCAAAATCTTTGTCTGCAGTTTAAAAATATTGACCTATTACTTTTGCTATTGCTTTTGAAAACAGTGGATGAGTAATTCACTCCTTGATTTGCTTAATAAAAGCCTCCTTTGAGATCGTTTTGACAGACATGTTTATTGTGTATTATTTTCAATGTGTTCATTGCTAAGTTTAGTGTGGCAAACGGTGGCAAAATAGAAGCGCAGCCGTAATTCGCGTGCAGTGTATCTGGTTGCCATGACAACCTCACGCGCTTCCT
>NW_015549650.1:1964347-1970130 GCF_001515605.1 Sinocyclocheilus anshuiensis | reverse complement strand
TTACCATCTGATCTCACTCAGTGACTCTAGGCTACGTAGGACGGGACGAAACCATGCACTGAATGGGGGGGGAGATAATTTTGTTTTGTTTTATTTGTAACTCTTTGGTAGATACATTTATAATTTCTATTACAATACTGCTACTACTGTTACTACTAATAAAACAGATCTCTGGGGGCCCCAAAAGTGCGTGGGCCCTTAGAATCGTCCTAACTAGAATCGTGCATCGCGGCATTGCTCATGTGCACAATGTATTTTTGAATCCGACTGAGCGTTTACATGTTTGTTTTTTTCCTGTCGATCAGATTATTTCTGGTCTACACCACCACTTTCAATCCATTCAAAACTTAATTCAGATCAAGCTCAGTCGGATCAATTCAGGTGGTTACAAGAAGGCTTTTCAATCTGATTACTAACAGATTATTTGTTTGCATGTAAATGTAAATTGTGATTATTGTTTTATTCTTCTTATTTTAATGCACCTTTTTTTTTTTGGCTGTTAAGTTTCCTAAAGTCTTTGTAATTAGACAGCAAGAGAATGGTAAGGCACAACATACAAATTAAAGCATTCAATTTAAAATTTTATGATTTAAATTTTAACATTAAAAATATGGAAAAAAACAAAACAAAACAAAAACTTGCCATTAAAAAGTCAATTTGATTGATTTATTTGGACTGGTACACACTGTCCATCTTAAAGGAACACGCCACTATTTTTGAAAATAGGCTAATTTTGAGAGTATAGTTCCTAGCCATATCGGCCTAGAAAATCGCAACTTTTCATTTTCTGTCGGTCTTAGTTCACGATGTAACTACAGAAGAGTCAAGTTTTAAATAGGAAAAATTTAGAAACCCTTTGGTAATTTTTGAGCGAGATGCTAACGGTCTAATCAGATTCAATGATCTATGCTAAGCTAAGCTAAAAGTGCTACCGCCAGACCCGGAGATCGGCTGAATGGATTCGAAAACGGTAAAACTCAACTGTTTAACTCTAGGGGAGTTGGAAAATGAGTCTATTTTCAAAAATAGTGGCGTGTTCCTTTAATTTATACATTTGTAAAAAAAAAAAAATAGAGAGATAAATGCTGTTCATTGTTATTCATTTTTCAAATTGGCTCATATAATTGAAAATTGAAGTTGAAAAATATTTTTGATTTTCATTCACTGAAAACATGTTTGAAAAGCATGCCGTAATTTTTTGTAAATAGATTTTTACTCTATTTTACATTAAAGCTAATTCAAAGCAAAAAATATAAATATCAAGATACATACAGAATATTGTCAAATGGTAAAAAAATATAATATATATTTCTTTCTCAATTGCCAAGCCATGTTTTGTTCGTCTACAAAGTAAGTCTGTTGGAACTTTCTTAGGTTTTATTTTTATTTTTTTCCACTCCGTTGACATTGACAGTTTGCTGTTTTCAGTTAACTGGTTAAATTACTTTTGTTTAATGCAACAAAAATGGAGTACTTGTTTCCAGTCTAAGTTTCCCCATCTCAGATGCCATGGAGAACCGTTGCAGTTGAGCCGTTAAGTCCTGATTACTGATAACGTTTTGAAAACTTTTCCCAGTACAGCTTTAGTATCATGCTTTATAGGGTGAAGGCTGCCATATGGCTAACAGGTCCTCAACAGTCCTGCGTGTGTTTGTCCTGCTCAGGTATTATCGGTTAGATACAGTTGAGCTGTAAAGCAGCAGAAAGCAGGTTGTAGCCAAAGTCAGTGAGGTTCAGTTTCAGCGCTCACTAACTTCTTTCTCGGCTCTTTTGTGTGGATTTGTTTTTGCTCCTCATGGTAGGGTGGTGGCGGTTGTGTGTAGCGTCATCAGACACCGTCAGCGTCTGTGCTGTAGACAGTAGCTTCACAAAGAGCCCCTCATTGACAACGGCCTTCTTTACAATGGCATTGGTCTGTGCACCTGGGAGTCAAAAGTGATGGCATAAAATTAAATCAGTAACAGCACAGATGCACAGCGCTCCTGTAGGACTGTCATGACTGTTGGCGGGATCCTGTATGGTCAGCCAGTCTTTACTGCAAAATAAATAAAATAAATAAAACCAAATAAATGAACAAAGGTTATTAATGCTAGGTGAAGTAATTACGCGAGGAAAAAAAGTGAGCACAGATTGTTGAGGGTGAGTAATTAATGATGTGATGATGAAATCAGTTTGAACGAGCCCGTTTTGTTGAAATAAAAAAATCAATCAATTTTGCGTCATCAGTGTTGCAACTGAAACTGTTTTAGTTGAGATGTTTTCCCAGTGGAATCTCTGAAACATCTCAAACTGCATGACATCAACACAGCATTACACAAGATTATGTTTAAAAAAAAAAGAAAAAGAAAAAAGGATGTTGCAAAACCTAAACATTTGATGAGTATGTTTGTTCGGTCGCCTCGAGTGCTGCTCACAGTCGTCACTGACTCAAGTGGGGTCAGTTGGATTGCCGCAGCGCACACAGGTCAACAACAACAAACCTTTACGTGACCCTCTCGTGGGACGCGTTCCTCTGCACACACATGAAGAGGGGAAAAGGAAACTCTTTCCAGGATCCATTCACTGAATGGGCTGATCGCCGTGGCAACAGGATCACTTCATCAGTGGAACTGAACAGATGGTGGGTGTGCAACAGGCAACATATGTTCCAATGAGCCGAGGTCATTACTACAGATGGAGGGTGGGAAGGAGGCCGGCTCTGAAACATAACCTGACATTTCCTCCTCATTTGGCAGCACATTGTTACGTATCGCAAAGAGAGATTAGCCTGAAGCAGTGAATAGCAGCGCAAAATCTCTTTAAAGGCAAATTACTAAGAGTCCCTCGCATTTCTCCACACACTTTACTTAACCAAGCTATAGGCGGACAGACCGTATTTCATGTGGTGGTCTGAGACAGACTGTGCTGTTCACACTGACTGATATACAACTCTCTTGTTCTCCTTGGGAGATTTTATTCTACATGTCTTTGCTCGACATGCCTCCACAGACAGCAACAGGCCACTGCTGCAAAATGATGCAGCAACAGCAGCATCCCAAAAAAAAAAACCCTAAGTTTAAACACCAAAATTGACCCTACATACTTTCTTAAAGGAATAATACACCCAAAATTAAAAATATGTTATCATTTACGCACACTCATGTCATCAAACATGTATGACTTTCTTCTGCAGAACACAAAAGATATTTTGAAGAATGTTGGTAACCAAAAAATGTTGGTTCCAAACCTAATCCAATCCCATCCAAAACAAAACAAAACAAAACAAAAAACAAAAAAACAATCCAAATCAAAATGAAACACAATCCAAAACAATCCAATCCAAAACAAAACAATGCAATCCAAAACAAAATAAAACACAATCCAAATCAAAACAATCCAATCCAATCCAAAACAATCCAATCCAATCCAATCCAATCCAATCCAAAACAAAACAAAACAAAACAAAACAAAACAAAACAAAACGATCCTATACAAAACAAAACAATGCAAAACAAAACAAAACAAAACAACACAATCCGAATTAAAACAATCCAATCAAATCTAAAAAAACAAAACAATCAAAAACAAAACAAAATAATATAAAACAAAACAATCCAAATCAAAACAATCCAAAACAATCCAACAAACCAAACCAAAACAAAACAAAACCTGTATGTTTTTCTTCTGCAGAACACAAAAGATACTTTGAAGAATGTTGGTAACCAAAAAGTTTCGGTTACCACTTACTGCCATTATATGGACAACATGATATGTCAGTTCAAAAATCCAATATGAAGAATGAGATTTCACGTACATTACTTACATTTCAAACTGGTCACACATAAAGCTATTGAATCAAATGAACTTTTTTCATGGTAACAATGACATCTTTGATCTCTCTTTAGAATTTAGAAGTTAGAAAATGCAAGAAGTATGAATTAAAATTTGACATTTTTAATTTGACAAATTCCATGATAACTGTTTCAATAGAATTTTCTAACAATATTTCAGTAACCAAAAGGACAATTAAACAAAACTGTGTTCATAATTTAGTTAAGATGTAAGCATATTAGTGAAACATTTGGGGGCAAAGAACTGTCTAGTCCATGCAAGGTCTAGCGTCAACAGTGTAGTGATGTATGATGTGTAGATCACACAGAAGTCACTTTCAAACCAAGCACTTTCTATTGGTTGACAGCAATGTTAATAAAGCTCATTATAAATGTATTTATGACAAACATATGTTTTTGAGATGTTTTGACATTTGGATATTGTAAGATCTCTTTTTATAGTTATGGGCAGCGTAGTTTTTTTCACCACAAGGTCTGCTATTAAACATTTCTTTTATTTTTTTAGTTAAAGAATGAAGTTAAAATCACAGTAACTTTTTTTTTTTATTGCCATAACTAACTTTCTACTAGAGACTAGTTGTTCTCTACATTGGAAAGTTGATATAAGACATATATCAGTAAAGAAACAAACAGTTCTATGAAATTTTGTAAGCAGTAGTCACAAGAATCACATGAGTTTTGCCCCTAGTCCAAAAACAAAAAACTAACAACACCAAAAATAAAAGGGCTATTTTTTCCAGTAGTTGTCTATTTTTCTTTTGTTGGTTTGTATCTTGGTGTGAGTCCACATACAATTACAGCAAGAGTAAATCTGGGGCCAGTTCCTGAGTTTTACAGTCCTCTATTCATAGCTGCTGCCGTAAATATCAGTGGCTGTATATGTATTCAGTAAACCTCCGTATTTTTAGACTCATGCAAAGCCATTTTCTGCATTTGAAGCAGTGGTAAAGAGAGATAAGTTCCCACAGCAAATCATAACACTACCTGATGCTGCTGTAATATTAGACTGACGTTTTAATTTTTTAGGTCAGGAAGCAATTACAGATCTTCTGAGACAGTGACAGTGGATCATTTTTAACTATGGAACTACTTTATGTTTTGACTCAAAAACCAAAAGTCGCAGAAGGGTGGTTATTACAGAAAACAGATCTAACAATCTGTAATTATCATCATTACCACCATCATCAAGCAAACATGTCTATGTCCTCATGGTGTACGATTACATTATTATCCTGAAACACAACAGGTTTGGTTTGGGGTTCTGGCTCCCCTAATAAACAAACAGTTTAGAGTGTCATAGGAAATAGTTATAATTATTATACACTACCTTAAAAAAAAGTGTTTTAATACTTTTATTCAGCAAGGATGAATTAAATTGATCAAAGTGGCAGTAAAACAAAAACTATTTTAAATAAACGCTGTAGTTTATCCTGAAAATTTTTGATCACGATTTCCACAAAAATACGAATCAGCCCAACTTTTTTCAACATTGATAATAATAATAAACGTTTCTTGAGCAGCAAATCAGCATATTAGAATGATTTCAGAAGGATCATGTGACACTGAAGACTGGAGTAATGATCCATCACAGGAATAAATTACATTTTAAAATATACTCAAATAGAAAATGGGTATTTTACATTTTTATAATATTTAAAATAAATGCAGCCTTGGTGAGAATAAGTGACTTCAATCAATCAATCGATATGAAAATAAAGTTTGAACTTTTACATGATATGACATGACAAACGTTCCATTTTCAAACAACATGACAGTAAACAAACAAACAAATACAAAACAAAACAATGCAAAACAAAACAAAAATCAAAATCCAATAAAATACAAAACAACACAATCCAAATTAAAACAATCCAATCCAATCAAAAACAAAACAATCCAAAACAAAACAAAACAAAACAACACAATCCAAAACAAAACAAAACAAAACAACAC
>NW_015549650.1:1960210-1960997 GCF_001515605.1 Sinocyclocheilus anshuiensis | reverse complement strand
TCTTGAGCAGCAAATCAGCATATTAGAATGATTTCAGAAGGATCATGTGACACTGAAGACTGGAGTAATGATCCATCACAGGAATAAATTACATTTTAAAATATACTCAAATAGAAAATGGGTATTTTACATTTTTATAATATTTAAAATAAATGCAGCCTTGGTGAGAATAAGTGACTTCAATCAATCAATCGATATAAGTTTGAAGTTTGAACTTTTACATGATATGACATGACAAACGTTCCATTTTCAAACAACATGACAGTCAAACAAATAACAAATACAAAACAAAACAATGCAAAACAAAACAAAAATCAAAATCCAATAAAATACAAAACAACACAATCCAAATTAAAACAATCCAATCCAATCAAAAACAAAACAATCCAAAACAAAACAAAACAAAACAACACAATCCAAAACAAAAAAAAACAAAACAACACAATTCAAAACAAAACAAAACAACACAATCCAAAACAAAACAAAACAACACAAAACAAAACAAAACAACACAATCCAAAACAAAACAAAACAAAACAACACAATTCAAAACAAAACAAAACAAAAAACAAAACAACACAATCCAAAACAAAACAACACAAAACAAAACAACACAATCCAAAACAAAACACAATTCAAAACAAAACAAAACAATCCAAAACAAAACAACACAATTCAAACCAAAACAAAACACAATCCAAAACAAAACAAAACAACACAATTCAAAACAAAACAAAACAACACAATCCAAAACAAAACAAAACACAATCCAAAACAAAACAACACA
>NW_015549650.1:1956100-1959841 GCF_001515605.1 Sinocyclocheilus anshuiensis | reverse complement strand
ATTCAAAACAAAACAAAACAACACAATCCAAAACAAAACAAAACAACACAAAACAAAACAAAACAACACAATCCAAAACAAAACAACACAATTCAAAACAAAACAATCCAAAACAAAACAAAACAACACAATCCAAAACAAAACAAAACAAAACAACACAATCCAAAACAAAACAACACAATCCAAAACAAAAAAACAAACCTGTATGTTTTTCTTCTGCAGAACACAAAAGATACTTTGAAGAATGTTGGTAACCAAAAAGTTTCAGTTACCACTGACTGCCATTATATGGACAACATGATATGTCAGTTCAAAAATCCAATATGAAGAATGAGATTTCACGTACATTACTTACATTTCAAACTGGTCACACATAAAGCTATTGAATCAAATGAACTTTTTTCATGGTAACAATGACATCTTTGATCTCTCTTTAGAATTTAGAAGTTACAAAATACAAGAAGTACAAATTACATTACAGTAAACAAACAAACAAATAAATTGTGATTGTCTGAAAGGGGTTACAGTAAAACAATACAATGCTTAAGCGTAGGATCAATATTGGATGCTATCAGCAAAAATGTTATAATAATAAATTTCATTATAAATTCTCTTGTAAAGTGTATACATGCATATATATATATATATATATATATATATATATATCATTTTAAATGCTTTTTAAAAAGTTCTTAAGAAGAGAGAGCAAAACATGAAAGATAGCAGCATGAAAACTCCTTATAAAAACTGCTTTAAAAAAAGAGAGTTGACTGCATTTGAAAGTCATTTTATTATTTTATTATTTACACACAGACCAGAACTGTTATAGATCACAGGGAGTAGCTTGTTGCTGTAGCTGCTGTTTTTTGGGGGAATAAAAAATGTAAAAAAAATGCCCACAGTCTCTCTTCTCTGTCATAGCAGAGACAGTTTCCCGCAAAACGGACCCCATACTCAAAAGAGCAGCCCCGCCTGTCCTCAATTCCACAAGCAGAAAGTGAATATGCGAGGGACGGAGTGCCAGATAATTGTTGGCTCCATCATGCCTGCTTTTCCTCCCTCTGTCTCTCTCGTGCTCTGTGAAGGAAACAGTGATGACAGCATGCCAAAGTCTGGCTTCTTGTGGCAGCGTGTGTCCCCACCTCTACCCCACAGCGCCTGCTGCAGAACAAACGCTCTGTTCCCCACGGAAGCGACTGCCACCCACCCTCAGTGAGCCGGCACCCAATCACCCTCACGCTAACTCCAGCGTCAGCCTGCTGAGCTCTGACCACACGGCCATGAGAATAGAGGCTATATTTACCATTAGCGCAGACATACACACACATTCAAACATACACTATAATTAAACAGATGAAAAGGACAATGTGTTGTAGTGTTGCTAATCTGGTGGTTTCATTTATTTAGTTTAAAAAGGCACTGGATACACAATTGGCACCCGGTCGTGCCAGGACTGAGCAAACAGATTTAGAATCAAAGCAAAACGCTGCACAGGAAAGGATTCTGTACTCTTAAAAATAGCTTCATTTAGCGTTACATTTGCATAAGATACATCCCAGCCCTTTTCATTGAAGCGTGACAGCCGGGTGCTGGAAATAAAAAATCCTGTTCATTTTCTCTGGAAGGAAACTAATGTTTAACGATAACACGTAAACCTTTTTGACAGAGCCAAAAAGAGCTCAGCGATGACCATCCTTGGTAAGATTTGTAATGATAAAGTATCTCGTGCTCACCAAGGCTGCATTTATTTGATAAAAAATACAATAAAAACAGTAATATTGCGAAATATTGTTGCAATTTAAAACAACTGTTTTCTATTTGAATATATGTTAAAATCTAATTTATTTCTGTGATGCAAAGCTGAATTTTCAGCATCATTTCTCCAGTCTTCAGTGTCACATGATCCTCAGAAATCATTCTAATATACTGATTTGCTGCTCAAGAAACATTTCTTTTACCTACCAGTCACTGTTCATATTTTCTACACATTTTCAGTTATTCTCATTCATTCAGACTCCTATGTGATTTCCAAATGGATGGCAATGATGGTTTCATGGTTTTTAATGATCCCCTATTGTCGATTTCAAACACTTTTCAACTGCCAAAGGTCCGTCAATCTGCTCTTCGTTTCGCATGAGTAAATCTGTCGCCTCCTTTTCCTGCTGTGCTTATATGCTCTAGCCATGCCTAGTCGGGTCACGTGTTTGTCTAGTACTGTTTTCATTCCTGTGGCTTTCATTCTCTGTAGATAAGGGGAAGAGCTGTGCTTTGATCACTTAAGCTGTGGAACTTTCTCCATATCCTATTTCCGCTCTGGGGTGTTTAACAATACATAGCAGAGTCACTGTTTCACAGCCTTATGGGCAAAGAGAGGGACACACCAAAAAAAAGCTCATTATCTGGATAGTAATAAATTAATTCACAGAATTTTTGTATTGGGACTCCAGTTTCATCATAATCAGATCAATACATCACAAGTATCACAATGGTGTTTTTACTTTGGCCGAAGATGAAAATGAAAATTCAATCCCCAAAAAAGTGCATTTTGGTCACGATATGCCAGAACCACAACCGCGACTTTTGATGAAATGACATGCACATTATCCTTAACAATTTTTCAAAGAATGGCTGCTTGAAAATCTAGAATCTGAATGTGTTGAGGGAGACAAATAAGCTTTGTAATTGCAAACAACTGGAGTCAACGCCAAACCAGCAGTTGAAAGGTAAGAGATCATCTGAGATTAATTAGGGTCTGAGCAGAATGACTGGGTTTGGCACACAGTTTAGGAAGCTTCCATTTTGGTCACTGATTCATATCATCCACATGGAAGGGGAAAAAAAAGACTAATCTCACTATAAGATATAATTCTGAGGGCTTTCAAGGATATCACTGAACAAAGAATGGGAGGGTTTGTCCAATCTGCCTGGTAAAAATGCACATTCATGTACAATTTGTTGTTTTTAAGTGATTTTTACTGATACTGCAGAATCATTTGTCACAAACATCTGCAGTCAAAACAAAAGGGCAGAATCTAAATGAAGGCAAGCAAGAACATGGACATGAACATTCACATCTGAGAATGCAGTTCATTCTTCTGCTTTGTTCTGTGGGTGACAATTGTTTCCACAAGAGCCTAGTAAATTCATTTCTCATCAGGCAGTGTTGTTTAGTTTTGAGACTGGGGCCATCTATAACAAAATAAAAGTCATTTCAGTTGTCAAAGCAGATTAGAAGTAAATTGTTGATTCTACAAATAATGGCTTGCTGTAAACTACAAAAGTACAGCTTGTCGTGGACAACTTTGATGTAGGCTTGACAAAACCTTGTCTGAAAGTTTTAAAAGACTGACGGATGGACGGATCGATCGACTAATAGACAGATGATGGATGGGCGAATGGATGGATGGATGGGTGGATGGACGGATGGTGGGCGGATGGATGGAAGGGTAGGTGGATGGATGGGCGGATGGGTGGGTGGATGGATGGATGGGCGGATGGGTGGATTGGCGGGTGGATGGATGGGCGGATGGATGGGTGGATGGATGGATGTATGGGCGGATGGGTGGATGGATGGGTGGATGAGTGGGCGGATGGATGGATGGATGGATGGGCGGATGGATGGATGGATGGATGGATGGGCGGATGGATGAATGGGCAGACGGATGGATGGATGGGCGGGTGGATGGATGGATGGATGGATGGGTGGGTGGATGGATGGATGGATGGATGGGTGGATAGATA
>NW_015549650.1:1925826-1956080 GCF_001515605.1 Sinocyclocheilus anshuiensis | reverse complement strand
GATGGATGGATGGATGGATGGATGGATGTATGGGCGGATGGGTGGATGGATGGGTGGATGAGTGGGCGGATGGATGGATGGATGGATGGATGGATGAATGGGCAGATAGATAGATAGATAGATAGATAGATAGATAGATAGATCGATAGATAAGACCTTTGTCAAGCCAGCATCATAATCTGTTTTTACAGGCTCACACTGGTAATTATTGGGTTATGCTGAAAGCACAGAGCTCACCGAGGTGCGAGGCGATACCTTCCTCTCTTCGGATGTCTTGGTCTATAACCTATGCAAGACGTTATGCTTTTATTACATTTTAAAAATACCAAATGGAATTCTTAATATCAAAAACATAAAATATCAAACAAACCATACAAGCTTTGTTCTTTTCTCATATGCTTAATTCTGTTTATGCCATTGTTTGTCTTGTGTACTGTGGTATACCCTGCTGGTAGTGTGCTGAAGCTCTGGGCTGCTGTCTGAACTCCTGCCGTGCGCTGTGATGGAGCTGGGGTCGTCTTTCTCGAAGCAGATCATCAGCCTCCATAGGTCTCGCTATGGCAAAAAAAAAGCATTTAAATGCAGTTTTAATTGGAGGCTTGACTCTCTCACAATTAGTATTTGCAGTGGAGCATCACTGGAAACCTAAAACGTACAATTCTGAAGCCTGAACTTCACCACCATGTCCCCAAAAGACTGAGGCAATGATTACTGCCTCAAACACACATAAATTACAACCAGACCTTTATACGTCTAGCCCCAACAGCATATTGCAATCGACACTTAAAGACATCTGAGATTCAAAACAATCCTCTTAGTGACAGAAAAACATTGGTGTGAATTAATTTCAGGGAAAAGAGGCGAAGTTTAGGAAGTAGAAAAGAATGACAAACTGTCAGAAACAGTCTCGTTTTGGTTTTCAGGGCAATTGAGAGATGAGAGGATTTTGTTTCTGTTTTGAATTTTCACTCTTTAGACTTTGGTGTTCCACTACTTTTTTAAGCATTAGAGACATAAATGCCATGTTTTTTTGTTGCAAGCAATACTAGATAGTTAGCTAGATTACACGCATCACATGTTTGAATCCCCTTCTAAAATGGTCCCTCAGATTTTGTGAACTTTTTGACTATATTTAGCAATTAAAATAATAAACTATTCAGATGACCTAAAATATTGATCTGTGTCCAATATTTTGTAGTCAACCCTGTCACCAAATGATTTTCATAATAACATTCCATAATGAAATGCAAAAGTTGTCATCGATTTAGAGCCATTCAAGTTATTGTAAAGAAAAAGTTCATATAAATATATTGATAATGAAATTAAAGAAAATTATTTCTAAGTAACCAAACATTTGGTTTCAAACTAGCTAGTTATTATTGTGGCATTTCTTTCAATTTGTATGTAAAATATTGTAACACTTCATTTTAAGGACCAATTCTCACTATTAACTAGTTGCTTATTAGCAAGCATATGTTTATTAGTACTTATAAAGCACATATTAATGGATTATTCTGCATGACCATATCTATGATCCCTTAATCCTAGAACACACATAAACTTAACCAACTACCCTACTAACTATTAATAAACAGATTTTTTTTTATAATTTAATGATTTTTGTTATAAAATACTAACATGGCTCAAATCACTATCTCCCTTTACTTACCATTTGTTGAAGAAGAAGAAAAATCCCATACCATGTTTTGAAAGGGATAACAAGCACTTCTTACAAAAAGCTTGAAAACATGTTGTGCACAACAGATGCTCTAAGAACAGCATATGACAAAATAAACTAGCTGGAATTCCAGACGACCAAAAACAAAAGAACATCAATCTAACAGGATAAATCTTGAGATTCAAAACATAGGCACTGGGCCACTCCGCCATAATTGCACTAAAATATCTGATGACAAAAAGCAGCCTATTTGCCTCTAAGACACAACATGAGCAGTTCATGAGCTGGTCGACATCAAGAGGGAAACCAGATGGAGACAATTTTACCATAAGGTCTCTTTTAATCTTAGGACAGAACCACAAAACTCTGGATGGCGGTAAAAAGCAAAAGGGGCTCAAGGAGTTTGTAACAGCTACCACATTATAATTTTGTTGTCTTGTTATGTTACTTAATATAGATTGGAACCTATAAAAAGTAACCCAGAATTATTCTTATGACAAAGCATCCCCTCGATCTAAAATAGTGTGCTGCTGAACAGATTGTTTCCACTGTCACAGACCAGATGGAGGGTGTTATGAAGACTGCTTGCTATTGTTTATCTGCAAGTAACCTGGACATCTCACCATTTGAGTCACAACCAGGTCTACAAGGAATCTGTGCTTCCGAAAAGCTCTATTGATATCGAAATAATTCAAACGTCCATCACTCAAACATTTGTGCGAATGCAACAGCCCCTGTCTGTTTGTTTATGAAATAATTCTGGCCAATCTGAATACTCTCAGCTCTGTTACAATTGACTATATTTAAATCTATTTTGTAGAATTACACATTTTCCTCAAAAACTAGTGCAGACAATGTAAAAATTAATTTATATGACGTAAAGTGATGGATATGAAATGGAAAAGGAAATTCTGAGTGATCCGCACCATCTCTGCGCTGTAGTCTGCGCGGTCGGCTGTGGACGGGGACACCGCGCCTCCTGCAGGCTTCCAGCACCAGCTCTCTGACGGACAGGAACAAAGACATCCAAGAGGGCTAAAAGACAACAGACAAAATAGACATTAAATGCATAATGCACATACAACGAAGTATTCAAAATCTCAACCAAGGATGTGTATCTATCTATAATTGACCAAATCCATACAGTCATCCAAAAAGGACACTCTTAAAAATTTATGAATGTCATATCTAGTGGTATTTATTTAAAAAAAAAAGAAGAGATTAAAGACATTTGAATGCAGATGTCACTTGGTTTGATGTATTCAGATATTATTAGGTGTTCAAGTACTTTTTGGGGCCCATTATAAATATAAAAGAGGTCATAGTGACTTACGGTCCAGAGACTTCCATGAAGACAGGAGATGACTAAGAACAGTCTAAGTCTGCATTTATAATTACGAACCCATGTTTATATGTGTGGGTCAAAAAACTTATTTAGATGTTTTGGTCCCTTGGCTCTGGAAAAAACATTACAGCAATCAAAAACAAAAGAGATTCTCTGACTGTTTTCCAGTAAGCCAAAGACATGTAAACAAAAGTTAAACAAAATCTAGTAAACAAAATATGTGTGGGCCATACAATGATCTGATTTTCATTTAGCATGTTAACAGGCTTCGGTAGAGCTGCACAGTCCATCATGACACAACATATTTTTAAAAAACGGATCATGCCTGGTCCTGTTTACATGTAATATTAAGTCTCTGATGATCCAATCACAAGTGGTCAAGTTAGCTATACTTAATCAAACCACTTTCAGAGATCAGAGTCAGAAACGCATGCGGCATTGCATTTGCGTTTCCCAATCCGTTCTGATGCATCCCAGACAACAGTAAAAGACCGCCCACTCACCTGTCAATCAACCATTTTGCTAAAACAAGGGCCCTGTGTGGCCAGTTACACGTGGCTTCGAAAAGTCACATTGAGACATGTATCTGTCTCAACTGCTCATTTGTGATCGGATCATCCAAGACAGATGTTGATACCAAGAATAAACAAGGCCAACGGCATTTTCCTGTACTTGCATTTCCTTCAAGAAGCTCCTCTTTTGGACAGCCTGAGTGGGCTTGCAGATACTTTGAATGGAAGAGCAGGCCGTCAAAGGTCCTCCACGGCATGAGCTCACCCATCGGGAAAGGGAAACCACAAGCACTGTTGGCTGAGATGAGGTAGGTCAGACCCCGAACAAAGAGAGAGCCGAGCTGGATGGCCCTAGGGTCCACAACAGGGGTCTACATGGGGGAGGGATTATAGAATGATATAAGAATAAAAGCAAGAAAACACAATAATTTGTAAAGGTGTATTCAGATTTACAGTTACTCAACAAAATTTTGCAGACAAATCCAGTCATTCCAATTGGAATCTGTGTGGTATGGAGTTTCCTGTATGGGTGAAAATGTTCCCCAAGCAGATTTCAATTGTTTTTAAGTGGGTTACATAAATTATCTGCATTGACCAGCAGGAAGTTGCCTAGTTTGAAAGTGACTTCTGTGTGACACTATCGCTACACTACCGCACCTTACAAATGTAAAAACTATATTCCATGTCTTTCGAAGTCATGTGATATCTTTGTATAAGAAACCTTGACACCAGTGTGATCGGGAGTTTCGAGTAAGGGTGAGTTTATTATTTGAATTGCTAAAGTTCCCAGCACATATTTCGTCATGTTGAAGTTGGTCACGCAAATTTGTTGTGTTGAACAACAGAAATCTGCTTGGTTTGAATGTAACTTCTGTGTGAGATGTGCTTAATGCATCACTACATTATCGACAAGGGACCTTTATTTTTAACTACAACGCTATTTTCCAGATCTTCCAAAGTAATATGATATCTTTGTGTGAGTATGAAACCAAAATGTAGGTATTCAGTAAAAACCTCCGCTGCAGGTCACAAATTTAATTCACGTTCACATATTTGTCAGCGAGTTTGACCAAACGATATTGGTAGGCACATTTCTCGTAACCAACCGCAGCTTGCCACAATTGAAACAGATGGACGAAAGAGATTTGAACATTTTTATAGAGGGGAATATTTTCAGCGTACAAAATACAAAATCTAAATTCATTAAATATTCATATTAATGGATCAAATTTACAGATCCATTATGCTTTTTTTTTGGCGGTGTTCGCCAGACATTCCTGTTGTTGTATGGAAAAGAGCAGCTGGGACATTCTCCTAAACTTCTCCTTTTGCGTTTTATTGACGAAAGTAAGTCATACAGGTTGGAAATGACACAAGTTAATGATTACAGAATGTTTATTTGTGATCGAACGGTTACTTTAAACCACAGATTTTTTTTAAAGTAGGGTTTTAAATTCATCATACCATTAAAGGCACAATATGTAATTTTCGCCCCTAGAGGGCACGTATTCACAATAAACAAAGAGGCAAAGGCGTAGTTTGATGAGTGTGGAATCATGGGAGTTGTTGTCTTCATCCCCACAGCCGATGCAATCCGACGGGACTCGGGCAGAAATCATGTTCATGGATGAGCTAATGATTTATTAACGTAGTAGAATGAAGCAGGGTGAGGCTGAAAGCCGTCGAAGCGAAACGAGGAAACGTTTACTAGAAACGTTTGAAAGTTCTGTTATAATGCTACTCTGTGCGGTCGTCACCGGTCTATTAAAACGCACAACATATTAAAGCGTCTTTGGTGTTTCCATGTTTTCTACAAAACAAAACCGGAAATCTAGGGGTTGTGACATCATTGGCAGGCGACACAATGACACTATGGACACGGTCCGTGTCACTAGTTAAAATTGCTTATTTCTCTGGATTTAAACATTCTTCGAAACATTTGGGATAATGTAAGTACACAAGTCAGCAAAATATATAACACTGTTCTAGTGGTTTTTGGATATTTTAATAAAAAAATCTTACATATTGTGCCTTTAACACCTATTGTGTTTTTCAACTCAGGCTGCAGGAAGGCAGGGTGTGACCCTGTAGAGCTCACCTGAAGTGGCCGTGCGGCTAAGCGGATGTTTACAAAGGGTCCCCCACCCCCCCACAAAACTGTCCGCTGGTCACCTGGTCCCTCACCCCCACCCACAAGGAGATAAGAGACGGTCTGATTAGCTTCTGTGACATCAAAACTTAAAATTGGCCTGCCACCTGCTCTGCTCTCAAACACAGCTTAGACTAAAGCAAACAAAAGGGAGGCTGGAGATAAAGCCGAAGTGACAGCAGCAACCCACTGCCCGCGCCTTCCAGGCGCACAGATTGAGAGCTGGGCCGTCACTTGAAATATTATGCTGTTTACACAGGCCTGACTTCCTCCTTAAAACCATGCCTCTTCAGAGAAACGAGAGCATTTAATCACATTCACTTTTATGCATAAGGTTTAGAAAGCGGGATGAAGTAGGCCGGCTTTGATTAAACCACTTAAAAAGACACGTAAAAGCCTTAGCACCTTTAAAGCCGCTAATTGCTCAGCGTGGAAGTCAATAGGCCTCGGGACAATGCTGATGCCACCCTGCTGCTGTAAAGGTATAGAGTGGTACAACAAACCAGAACAGCAGCTGCTCTGCAAGCATTTCAACAGTGAACAATGAGAGCTGCTCCAGCCAGATGCCTGAAGGACCGCTGGACCCCCTGAGGACACGTAGCTCAACATTAATGGCAAACTACAGCCTTGTGTTCAGACTCTGCACCTGTGCCATACCTTAATGCACATCTGCTCAATGTTACTACTGTAAACATTCACGCATGACAAGACTAGGCTTGTGTGGTATTTCAATGAACTTTCAATTTTTTATTTACTAAATAAACATTGTGGGCTGTGTCTGAAACCAGTCTTCTGCAGTTAAAGGGTTGGGAACCAAGAACACATTCTGTTTTTCAATACTGGAATTGAATGAGTTGGTTCTGTTAATGGATACTGAATGGCTGCATTCATCCACCAATGCAAACGGATCACTGTATTGAAACGCTTGTACTAGTGATTCATGTACTGTTGCTGAATCTAAAGCACAATGCAAAAGATTTGTTTTAGTTATGGTTTTGTAATTGTATGGAATTGAATGATTCTTGCTCTGATTCTAATTCAATGTATGAGGGACTTGTTAGACTTGTTCAGAACTGCTCAAAACAGTGCATTTGTGCATCTTTTTAACTCAATAAAAAGAACCGACTCCTAAATCAGACAACTGTGTGAGTCGCACTGTGTGTTTGTGGTAAGGAACCAGTAATGGAACTGAATGCCATGAAAATTATTTGCCTTCAGTGTTTTTGAAAAATAAAAACGGATCTGGCTCTGAATAGAACTGGTTCTCACAAATCAGTCTCAAATCCATACATTACCAGTTTGAGTTGGTCTATGACTCCCTCACTCAGTACTGCTGTTGTAATAAATTATCTATATAAATAATAATAATAAAAAAGAACTATATATACACACACTACCTTTTAAAAGTTTGGGGTTGATAAGATTTTCTCATGTTTTTAAAAAAAGTCTCAAGGCTGCATTTATTTAATCAAAAATACAGTAAAAACTGTAATATTATTAGTAACTATATTATTATTAAAGTAACTGTTGTCTGTTTTAATATATGTTCAAATGTAATTTATTCCTGACGGCAAAGCCGAATTTTCAGCATCATTACTCCAGTCTTCAGGCATTATTGTTTTGCTACTCAAGAAACATTTCTTCTTATTATAAATGTTGAAAACAGTTAAATGCGGCTTACTATTTTTATGGAATCAATGATACATTTTTGTCAGGATTCTTTGATGAATAGAAAATCCAAAACAACAGCAATTATTTGAATTAAATTCTCTTGTAACTTGTATTTTGATCAATTTAATACGTTCTTGGTGAATAAAAGCATAATTTCTTTCAAACAAAAATTGTATTTAAATATATATGAGTTGGGTTGTTCCTCAAAATTACGAAAAGAATGTTCGAATGTTTGAACTGGAATAATAAAGTGGAATCAGAATTGTTAAATTCATCCTTTACAGATGCTGCGTAGTGGCATCCTTAGCTTGCATTTACATTCCCTTACTATGACAAAGCAACACAGGGGGAAACAGATTAGAGGGGGGTAATCAGGCAGCCCCTGGAGACTCTCCTGCCATCTGTCTGGCTCTTACAGCCTCCTAATACCCCCCACCTCATCCCTTTTCACATTTCAGGCAGATGTGACAGTGTAACTCCCGATGGGAGACAACAATGGCGCGTGTAACAGGTGCTCCCGTCACCCCATGGCACATGGGAGACAGGAGAGCTTTACACACTTTCATCTGGCCAGTGGCAGGCTGTCGCCGCCACGCCTTGAGCACACACACACCTCTGGGTCAGCAAGCAACCCGACACCTGTTGCTGTGCGCGCCCTCTAAACACACAATCTCTCAACGCTATCACATACTGTGGGCAACATAAACTCAGGCATATCACTTCACTTGAGCCAAAACATAAACACGTGGGATCATATATAAATAAATACTCTGGCCAAGTGCACAATAAACATTCATTACAAAGCATAAAAGATACAGAGTAAGTCATTGTCTGGGTGATTGAAATGATTTGCTTGAACCACATTAGCAGAAGTAAATAAACATATAATCTGTAAAAATATAAATACAACTTAATAGTTCATTTGTATTGTCAACAGCTTGGCGTTTCACAAGTCAAGGATGAGATATGCATCAGCATCTGAATACAACAGACTGGAGGGATTCACACCAGACGCAAAAAGGACGGCCGTAGACACAGGAGGATCTGTAAATTAGGAGGTGGTTTGCTGGATATCTCCCAAGAGGCTCTGATTTGTCCCTCTATCATCCATTATCTGTGCTGTGGGGAGGGCTCTCAATCCAAGCACTGCGAAACCACAGGCCGCCCTTGGCAGCCGTGTCTGAAATAGCACACATAGGAGGCTTAAATTAGGGTGGGAGCTGAAATAGCCCTGTGGTTGCCGGTGGGGACGACACGGAGCCCGTCACCAGAGCATCGCTCTCAGGTTCAGACCACAATTAGAGTAGTATTTGAGAGGAATGTCGCAAAGCAACCAGAAATTATCCCTCCAGTCTCTTTCCCCATTTTTTTCCAAATAGCAAAAGAATCTGATGCATCTCTCAAGTAAAAGGCCTCGATCTATTGCATTTCCATGTTGTTGTGCTGATTTGACATGGATTACAGTGTTTATCATCTAATGCAGTGTTGGGGAAAGTTACTTTTAAAAGTAATGCATTACAATATTGCGTTACTCCATAAAAAAAGTAACTAATTACGTTACTTAGTTACTTTTTATGTAAAGTAATGCATTACGTTACTTTTGCGTTACTTTTTAAATCTGGACAGGGCTTGCCTGTTTGTTTTTAAAATAAAAAAGTTATATTTTTGGCAAATATAAAAGCCGTTTCACACCAAAATTGAAAGGAATAAGCCTCAGGCTGAAGGGAAAGTAAATTTAAGTCCGTACAGTAGAATGCAGAAGAAATTTCAACACACTTCAGCAATAAAAAAAAACAAACAGATGTTTGTCTAGAGTGATTTTTGCTTATTAGTACGGTTGAACTGGATCATCGAAGGTCAGAAGCAAAGACATTGGTTAATAGAATGGGATTAAATACATAAAGGATATTTGTGTTGTTTAACATTTAATTATGGCAGGTTTGCGTCATATTCTGAGTTGCATTATTTTTATTCATTTTGAGGAATACTGAATCTGTGTTTTTTTTTTTTGTGAGTGAGATGAATTAATGCATATTCATATTTTAGAACTACAGTAACATCTTCTGATTTCTCTCAACATGGGGACAGGACAGCTGTCAATCAATAAATTGGAAAAAAAGTAACTTGCGTTACTTATTTGAAAAAGTAACTCAGATATTTTCTTGTAAATTAAAAAGTAATGCGTTACTTTACTAGTTACTTAAAAAAAGTAATCTGATTACGTAACTCACATTACTTGTAATGCGCTACCCCCAACACTGATCTAATGTAGCTATTTTAAATGGATAGTTTACACAAACATAAACATTTTGTGTCATCATTTACTCACCATCAAGTTGTTCCAAACCCATAAGACTTTGGTTATTCTGAATAACTGAAGATATTTTTTATGAAACCTGAGGAGTTTTTGTTCGTAGACTGAAAATCTATTCCATTAAATCTTAGAAGATCCAAAAAGAGTCATAATGACCTTTTGAAGAGATATGATCATTTTATATGATGAACATACTTATGATTTATTTATTATTATTTATTTTTTTTCTCTTTTATTCATGGATGTGAAGAGGCTTTCAACCAGCATAACACAATGTTTTTGAACCAAATCACCTACCCTGCCTTTAGGAGTCACTTTGTGTTGAATTCCTCATTTCTAAGGC
This sequence comes from Sinocyclocheilus anshuiensis, assembly GCF_001515605.1. Lineage (NCBI taxonomy): Eukaryota > Metazoa > Chordata > Actinopteri > Cypriniformes > Cyprinidae > Sinocyclocheilus > Sinocyclocheilus anshuiensis. The sequence goes on along the minus strand of NW_015549650.1, from coordinate 1,946,068 downwards.
ACTTTGGACAAAAGCGACTGCTATACGAATAAACGTAATGTAAATGGAAGTGAGTGCACAAAAAAGTGGGTGGAGTCAAACTCAGGTTTGGACCAACTGCAAAAACGGATAGCCTTTTTTAGGTATGTTACAAAAGAACACACATGACCACAGTTGTTTTCTAAAAGACTCCAAACCAAGCCTAGTTATAATGGGTGAGCATATGAGTGTAAAAACAATGCTTTCAGAAAGGCAGAGGCGGCGCGAAAGACTCACCCTGAGCTGTTGCATTTCTCTGAAGGATTTGAATCTGACACAAACAGCTTGGCTTAGATATGCATCTACGTCTTCCAGGGAAAGCTGTCTCGCCTAGATCCAGGAACAAACAGTGTTTTTATTCTACAAGCAAGCTGTGAAAATCACACTCAAGTATACACAACAAGCATCAAGTGTCAACACACACACATCTGTACACAATGCAAGGGTATCGGAGCTGTCTGATAAGGACTACACACAATAAACAGTGTTGAAGAGACACAGCTGAAACTCTTTTGAAATGCAATGAGGCCACATCACTAATAAATAAAGGCTAACAGAGCATACGTGGTGTGAATGGTATGGCCAACAAAGCCATTTGTTTACATTCAAGCGAAAACCTCAGTGGTCTGTGGCATCAATGATGAAAAGTTAAACACACCTGAACGGTGATGTAGGTTACAAGACAAATCACAGCAATCAAAGGGCTGTCAAAGTGCTTCAGCTCTTCAGTAAACTCATACAGGTCAAAAACATCCAGGAGTGTTGATGCTTGGACTGCTTTCACTTCTGGGTCCGTCCTAAACCACAGAGCCATCAGATCAGGGGGCCCTTCTGTTGATTAATGAAAACCACAAGTTTAACTTGTGGGGGTTGGCGTGTATGAGAGTGAATTAATGGAATGGTTCACCCAAAAATGAAAATTTGCTGTTAATTTACTCACCCTCAGGTCATCCAAGATGTAGATGACTTTTTCTTAAGTAGAAGAGTAAAGAAGATTTTTAGCTGAAACCGTGGTCCTTGGTGATTTATAAAATGCAAGTCAGCAGCTAGTGGTTTTTTTAAATAAAAAAAAGCATATCAAGAAACACAAAATTAAAGGGTTAGTTCACCCAAAAATGAAATTTAGCCTGTGTTTTACTCGCCCTCAAAGCATCCTAGGTGTATGTGACTTTCTTCTTTCAGACGAATCCAATCTGAGTTATATTAAAAATTGTCCTGGCCCCTCCAAGCCTTTCAATGGGGGTAAGCGGGTGTTGGTTGTCAACAGTTCAGAAGACGTGAAATATAGTGCGCGCATCCGTAATAAAACGTGCCTCACACAGCTCCGGGGTGGGGGGGTGGTGAATAAAGGCCTCCTGTAGCAAATCCATGCATAAATATCCATATTTCAAACGTAGTAAACACTTTTTTCTCACTTCCGCTGACTGTGGTACGCGGAAGACGTTCAGGCAGATGACGTAAGACGTATGCGTCGTGCGCGAGCCTCTGAGAAATGCAGGAGCAAAGGAAGCAAAGTTTCCTTATTTTAGAAAAGGAAAACCAGTCTCCTCTTGGCTTATATCGAAATCCTCCGACATTTTACTTTACAAATCCTCGTTTTGTTCTTCTAATTCGTGATTTTATATAACTCCGATTGGATTCGTCTGAAAGAAGAAAGTCACATACACCTAGGATGCTTTGAAGGCGAGTAAAACACAGGCTAATTTTCATTTTTGGGTGAACTAACCCTTTAATACCCGTGGCTCCTGACGATATACTGAGGTCTTGCGAAACGAAACGATCAGTCTGTGCAAGAAACTGAACATCATTTACAACATTATTACCTGTAATCCAGAGCCTCAGGCAAACGGTCTAGAGTGATGTGCGGTTCACGAACGAATCATTCTTTTGAACCGGTTCGTTTTGGTGAACTAGTTCAACCACTTGAATGCACTTGAATGAAGGGGTGAAATGAACGTTTTTATGGTTTTGTTTATGCATTTCATTACATAAACAAACTAGTGAATTGAAATAGTACATTGAAACAAACTGTCCGAAAGAACCGATTCGTGGAGAAGAATCGGACTACCCTGATTGTCTGAGGCTCTGGATTACAGGTAATAATGTTCCGTTTTTTTGCACAGAACGATCGTTTCACATCTTAAGACATAAACGTATCGTCAGGAGCCATGGGTATTAATTTTGTGTTCCCTGATATGCTTTTTTATTTTTATTCTCAAAGACAGGCAGCCGTTGTCTTGCATTTTATGAATCACCAAGGACCACGGTTTCAGCTAAAAATCTTCCTTACTGTTCTACTCAAGAAAAAAAAAGTCACCTACTCCTCAACGGCCCGAGGGTGAGTAAATCAACAGTGAATGTTCATTTTTTGATGAACTCTCCCTTTAAAGATTAGATAACTGAACAGTTCTAATAAAAGCCTTCCCATTTATTTTGGCTATGTTTTTTACAATCATTTGTGGTTACTGAACAATGGTTTTTAAAAATTGTGTATGGAGACTGCACTCACAAATGTAGCTAATGAAATATTAGCTGAGAATAACTATATATTCACTTCTCCGTCTTTTGCAAGCTCAGAAATATATTTCAAAATTCCCTAATATTCTCATTTTGGATGCTCGGTAATGCAGTGATGAAATTTGCAATGCAGCAAAATGCAGTGATCAAACCAAATGGCCTTTTTCTTTTTATCACTAAGCATCTGTGTCATGTAATCACTGAAAAAAAAAGTCACCTACTCCTCAACGGCCCGAGGGTGAGTAAATCAACAGTGAATGTTCATTTTTTGATGAACTCTCCCTTTAAAGATTAGATAACTGAACAGTTCTAATAAAAGCCTTCCCATTTATTTTGGCTATGTTTTTTACAATCATTTGTGGTTACTGAACAATGGTTTTTAAAAATCGTGTATGGAGACTGCACTCACAAATGTAGCTAATGAAATATTAGCTGAGAATAACTATATATTCACTTCTCCATCTTTTGCAAGCTCAGAAATATATTTCAAAATTCCCTAATATTCTCATGTTGGATGCTCGGTAATGCAGTGATGAAATCTGCAATGCAGCAAAATGCAGTGATCAAACCAAATGGCCTTTTTCTTTTTATCACTAAGCATCTGTGTCATGTAATCACTGATACGAGGAAATGCAAAAGAGCAAAGAGAATTATTTACACTTAAAAACAGAACATCGATTTCTTGAGATTATCACAGGATTACGTATTTAGAGGTTATAGTGGAAAATCTGGGCATCATACAGTAAATGACTGAGGACTAGACTTTCAAGTTGTTCCGAACACAATAAACTAATGCAGAAACTAATGCCTTGTTGTTAGGAGATGCATGACAAATCAAAACAATATGCGTTTTAAAAACAGCTCAAAATATCAAATATGTCTGATATCTTCCATCTGGATGGAATCATTATATGAAGCTAAAAAAGTCATAGCCTGTGCCCTTCAAATACTACATGATTTTCTGTGAAATATGTAAACTCTGACTGGCCACAAACTGCTCAAAAACTCATCCAGACTGCAAATCAGGGTAAAAGTTGTGTAGTGTATTCCAGCCTTTAGAAGCATCAAATGAGGTAGTGTGTAATGCTTAGCACATGAGAAACTCCAAGTGAGGTACTTCCTAACGACGAGCAAATATGTAGAACATAACTACTGAATTATATACTTAGATGGTTGAGGGGTTTTGGAGTGACTCTGTTTGGCTCCTTAAGTGGATTTCCTGGAAAGGCGAACCATTCTTTGACTGACACAGTGTGACCAGAACAATCTATAAAAGAGAGAGAAGTTAATATAAATTGAGGGTAACAATGCAAAACAATGCCTTAAAAGCAGCACAGAAAGGGCATTTGTGCAATAGGCTTGTATGTTATGAAATAATTTGACTGACACAGCCTTTCCAAAATTACAGTGTAGTCTCGACTGTTTGAAATATGATATGTTTTGTCCCCTTCGGTCTGGCCCTTCTTTTCAACAGCACGTTCACCACATATTTGCCCACACCACAAATATTGGACAGAAACAAGACAATTCCCAGAATACTACAGAGCAATTTATTTTCTGTTAACAGCACAGTAAGAGGACAGCCTATATTTCTATACCTCAACAGAATGCCTACGTTAAGGAAATATACAAATAATATTTAAATTAAAATAATAATTTTATCCAAAGATCACTTTATGAAAACTTCAATCTCGCAGTCTAGATTTCTTCAAAAAATTCACTTGACAACAATACATCACATTTCACCTAACTACATCTTTTGACCAATGCATAATTATAAAAAATGTAAAATTTTTAAGCAGTTTCTAGCCAATGAAAAATTTTGTAGTCAAACGTAATTAGAACAACTTTTAATGAACATGGACATTTCCATGACTTCTAAAGAGTTGACTAATTATGTCAAGCTCAGAAAACAGTTTTAAAATATTCCCTCAGATTTTTCCATGACCGCGGGAACCAGTCTTATTTTTTCATTTTAAGTTTACTTTATGTTTTTTTAAATCGTGTCTTTTTTTTTTTTATTGTCTTTTTATTCAGTTTAAGTAATTTTAGTATTTCAACTTAAACATATTATATTTCAGTTAGATGCCAAAGCAGGATTTCTAATTTCCATGAAAAACTTTTATCTAATATTTACATTTGATCTCATCTTTATTTCAATTAATGAGTTTATTTAACAACAGCAAACACTGCTGGGAAATATTTGTAATGCTTTTTTGCAGACTACTTTATTTATACTGGAGAAATCGACATTAGATTGTAATGCAAACAAGTTGCATCAGTTGCAAACAAGTTACAACATAATAGAAATGCATCATAAAACATTATTTTTTCCATAAACTCTAAGTAAATACAGAAACGAAACACACCTGGCTGCACTGGCAGTAAAAGGCCATAGATGCGTTCTCGGACAGGAAGATATAAGATGGCCTGCGGGGGTAACTCCACCTCATCCTCATCTTCCAACGTGTTACTGCACTCCACGACCCCATCATGTAACACATTATAGACCAGGAAACACTCTGCCTGTGTGTGCTTTTCCATTGCTGCCTGAAACATGGAACCACTTAGTAAGAGTACAAACAAAGCCATGTTACTTCTGGTGGGTCTGATGCTTTTGTTAAATACAGTGGGGTCCAAAAGTCTGAGTGAAAATGTTTCCTTTTTGCATTTTCTCTCATTTTATTACTATGTTTTAAAAGACAAATTACATTATCAGCAAACTTCTAAATGTTAATAAACCATAACCATATGGTATATTTTAAATCCCATATTTTTAAATGTATGGCCTGCGGGGGTAACTCCACCTCATCCTCATCTTCCAACGTGTTACTGCACTCCACGACCCCATCATGTAACACATTATAGACCAGGAAACACTCTGCCTGTGTGTGCTTTTCCATTGCTGCCTGAAACATGGAACCACTTAGTAAGAGTACAAACAAAGCCATGTTACTCCTGGTGGGTCTGATGCTTTTGTTAAATACAGTGGGGTCCAAAAGTCTGAGTGAAAATGTTTCCTTTTTGCATTTTCTCTCATTTTATTACTATATTTTAAAAGACAAATTACATTATCAGCAAACTTCTAAATGTTAATAAACCATAACCATATGGTGTATTTTAAATCCCATATTTTTAAATGTGTCCTGTGCATTTTTCCTTTTTACCTGTAATATGTCACCAGGTACATAATTGCCCATCAAACACACAGACTCAGGAAAGGCACGGCTGCTTTCTAACCAAGGGGACATTTGTCCTGTAAGTAAATACAAGCGTATGCCTTTTTCTAAAGCTTCTTTCTCTGCTTCAACTAACGAAAGGGAGGAAACTCCAAATGTTCCCTCACTGCTGGGATGATGAACGCTAATGAAGTCTGCAACAGCATAGACCTTGTCTCCCTGAAATTGCTTGTGTTTCATTCGGTATGACGCCAAAGCACTGTTGCGGAGACGCTCCATTTGCTGCTCAGGCACGACGTCATTGCCCAACAGACAGGCCAAGAGAGGGAGGTCAGTCATATGAAGCTTCAAAACATGGCATAACCGCTCTCTGGAGAACAGCACTGTTGTCATGTTGTTTAAATTGAGTTTATTGATGGACAGGTATGGAACTGTGTTGTAGATAACAAAGTCTGTATCTTGACCAAGGATGCCCATGCAGTTGTGAGACAAAGCGTAGTCGGAAATCTCATAATCTCCTTCGCGAACAGAGCACCGTGATTCCTGGCCGAGGCTTTTGAGGGCAAATCTGGAGAAGGTTGCGAGTCCGGAGGGAAGGCAGAAAAGGTCTCTGCTGTTCGGCTGCTGACCGTGAGTCTTAATGTGCTGAAATATTCTCGCGATGTCTTGGTTGACTCTCAGCCGCCTCTTCACCCACTCTGCCCGCTTTTGTTCCTCAACCGTTCCGTCAAAGAAAAAGACTAAACGTATGTCTGCAGCTGTGAACGCATCCAGGAACTCTTGAAGAATATGCATATACTCTTGCCACTGACCGCCATGGACCCAGGCTTGACAGCGATACCAGTATCTTAAACAGGCCATTCCATCCACTACTACTGTGGCAGTACTGTCCGGATGGGCTTTGACATAATCGACTGCCATCTGTTTCAGGTCCACTGGCACACAAGTGTCTGGGCAACATGCCTCCATAAAGTACTGTAAGCCCTTCACACCCATCTTCAGCTGTGTGAAAGCTCATCTGCAAGTTCATGCACCTAAAATCAAACATAAAGTGCATGCATGAATGGAAATTCACCATTTTCTCTATATCAAAATTATGACATTCTAAATTCTCAATGCACCTGTCAAGTCAATAATGTATATAAATTAAAATATACATCAAACTTTAGAAATATAAAACTTTAGAAAATATGCAATTTAATTTTTAAAGAAACATTACTACATTATCACTACGTCCATGCAGAAAACGGATTTCACAGCTGTGTCGCTACTTTTACTCAGGGCTTCTGAAGGTTTTAATGAAGGTAAATTTAAGACTTTTTAAAGACCCTTTTAAGAAGAAGTAAGGAATTTTAAGCAATAAATCAGTATGGTCACTAAATATAAATGTCTTGTATTAGCTAGCTACTCTTCAACAGACTTCCAACAGATCTCTATTCTGAATTTTCATAAAAATAAATAAATAAATAAAAACTTGAGGCTTGAATAGTTCAATAATAATTACTTACACAGAAAAGTAATTTTCATACTACAGTGACATTTTCCACGACATTCTAATTTATTGAGATGCACCTGTATGTGTTCTTGTTTTAAGCGTAAACTCAATTTTGCTCAGATTCTCAGATAAAAAGACTTCATAAGTTCATATGGTAAACTTTCATCTAAAGTAAATGTATTAAATGTATGGTTTACTTTACACTGTCAAGACATCATAACATTTTTTACTTTAGTTTTACACGTTTTTTAAATAATTTTAATAAGGTCATTTACGATATGCTTAATTTATCAACATGGTCTGACCAGACAAGTTATACCATATAAAAATCAGAATCCATCCTGAAACCATCCTGTAATCTCTAATCATTCATACATTTAAGGTAATGCTAGATTTGCCAATATATAAATACATTTTATATTACTGTTATGTCCCATGTCCCCAAAATTAAAATGCAGTGTTTAAGCTGTAAATAGTTATCAAATAATCATCTTGTACATGCATTTTTTCTCACTCATTAGCATAATTAAAGTAATATGAATGAACATGTTCAAAAAACCTTCACTTTGATCACTTGCTGGGAATTTGACTGCTGCTGCGACGCTGTCAGTAAAAATATGGAACACTACAGTCCTTTATCACTTAATGTCACACTTATTAAACCCAGTGCTGCTAAAGAAGCAAAAACCGACTCACTACTTGATGGGTGGGATGTCACGCATAGTTTAACTAGAATACTCGAGTTAGTGAGCGTTTAAGCGCTCTCTCGCTCCAAGCAGCACGGCTGCTACAGTAGCCGAAACCGCTGATGTTTACAATGTTGCGCTCACTTCCTGTTCCGGCGCGAGGTTCTCAGCAGCCAATCAGCGTATTCCTTTATAATGATTGTAAATGAAAAAGAAGACCACAGCTGAAACATATATTAGAAATAATTTATGTTTTATTACTCTACTCGATAACAAATCTGCAAAAATAAATAAATAAAAAATATTTAAGAAATGCATTTAATTTAAATATGAGAACTGTGTTAGTAAATAAAGAAATGTAGTCATGAAGTTTTATGTTATTCTGCTTATTAGTTTATTATGTAATGGTTTATTGTTGTGCACTGTATCGCTACCCGTATGTTGTTAGGCTGCAATGATATAACACCAACATAGCATAGTCTTACAGAATATTTATTAGAATTAGAATTAAATTATTAGAATTAAATTTAGAATAAGGATTTAAAACTTATAAGGCTGCAGGTATTTTAGTACAGTAGGTCAATCCCTGTTTGTACAATTTCACAATCTGATATGGGATTATTATTATTGTTATTTTTTGTCAATTTAGCTGTGATAAAAACTATGCATTTAAGTTTAGATTTTTTTCCTCCACATTTAAATTATTTATGCTATGAATCATACCTGCATAATATAAATAACAATGTAAATAAATATAATAAAAAATATAATATATATATAAAAATAAATATATATATAATAATAAGTTAAAGTACAACAGCCCCCTATAGAAACACTTAAGTTAAACAGTCTCCCCATAGTCCACCTTCAGAAAAGAGGAGGCATGCGAGAAAGGAGCTTTCTGCTTGATTTAACCAGGACAGAATCGCGTGGCATAAATTATGCTCGAAAAGAATAAACGAAGTGGGCATAAATCTGAGGCTTTTCAACATGCTTTTCAGTGATGCTTTGCTGGGGTAATCGGGAAATGTGTGCAACGTCAGGCTAAAGAACTATGGGTGAAAGTGTGATGCTCTTATTTATGGCCAGCGGTTCAATAACTAACTCCGGAGTGTGTTGCTATGACACCTGTCGCATTGCATCGCATTGCAACTCCATGTTTTGTTCAGGAAACGCATTCGATAAAAAAAAGTATTTATGTATACTTAAACTAGGAGTGAATTACTTTCTAAACAACTTTCATGCGCGTAACTGTGTCACTGATGCACCGTTGTCGCGTTCCTCTGGAGCGCTTTTAATTAACGCGCTAATGAAGACCACCCTCGCACATCCACACAAACAAACGCTCGCGAGACAGAGCGAAAAGAGTTTCATTTAACAATATGAAAGAATAAAAGAAAACATCGGAAACTTTCTCGTCAAATTAAACGCAAAATAATTGATAAAACACCAAAACAACAGAAGCTGCTAGGTACTTTTGTCAGGGATGACGTGTAGAGAGGGGAGCTCTTTCTCCCCGCGACATTGTGAGGGGAGCAGGTGCTGTGAGAATTACCATACAGCTGAGCAGGCGAACGACACACACCAGTTCAGCGTTTACAATCCAGCTTAGAGAATTTACAGAGTCACCAAAACTCAAACCACTGAAATGAAGTGTTTTAAAAACCCAAAGAAGGTTCATAAGGATATGCATGTTCGCTTTACATGACCTAATTATGTGAGGCGCCAGCATTTTTTGGCCTGCTTCGACTTAGTTCACACTTATACAATTGTTAGTGAACAATAATTGCAATTTACCTTACCAAAATTGGAAATATGTTATTACTTATATTTATTTATATTATTTTTAAAGATTGAATAAAATTTTACTGTAAAATATTCTAAAATGTTTTAGTAGCAGATCTTATTTATTTACTTTAGGAATACACACACACACACACACACACACACACACACACACACACACACACACACACACACACACACACACACACACACACACACACACACACACACACACACACACACACACACACACACACACACACACACACACACAATCACGAGGCGGTTAACTAAAATAGTGAATGAAAAGAATGATTGTTTGTTATTCTATTTTGCTTCTTGTTATTTACTTTGTTTACAATATTTCATGTGGCCTCCTATTTTTATTATTAGCATTTACAGTAACAAACATTTTAAAAGCGCAAATATGTTTGTGTAAACATTATACAATGACTTTTAACAACTAATTTAGTCAAAATAAATTAATCCAAAAACAGAAAAAAAGTTAGCTCCCCAAAACCCCCCTCAGATGTAAGCTGCACGTTTTAATGACTGTATGACAACAGACAAATCCAGGTTGCATTGTGTAGTCATGCTGCAATGAAAAGCCCAGGGGGAAAAATACTGTACTTTTGTCCCGTTATCAGGAACGCGACATTCCTGCAATGTGTGATGCAATTTGTGGTTTAATGTCAGAGTGGGATGTACAGGATTCTCGAGGTTGCTTATTTTCCTGTATGTAAATTGGATTTTTTTTTTCTCTCTCTCTCTCCACTCACTCCCAGTGGCAAAGAGTTGCACATTTTACAGCTCAGTGACCATTTGCCGATTTCTTTCTTTCTTGAAGGGTTGGGGGTGGTGTAGATTGAAAAGTGTCCCTTTGTGACAACCAGAGCCAGATTGGGGAGTAGCTCATTTGCATCTCATTACCCTAGCAGGCGCTGCCTGTATAAAACCGGCTGCAGGAGGACTGGGACATTAAACACGCAGAATCCAGTCAGTCTCTCTCACATGGAAACAAGAGTACGGGAGGAAAGTTGGGATCAGTAGTTTGGATCATCTCCACGCCATTTGAAAATAAGCGATACACGCGTAGATAACCGTGCGCCTGGGTTTGCTGCATTTTTTCCGGCTTCCTAAACAATCCGCAAGTGGACTGCAAACTTTTGACACCTTGGAGTAATCGTCTTCTGAGGGAATTTCCTGTTCGTCCCCCTTTTGCGCATCGGGGTTTCCTCTTTATATTCGTATTTGGGATTTAATTGCTTGATTTTGTTTCTTTGATGGGCTTGCACGAGCAGATAAAGTGAAAACAACAGAGCATCAGATACCAGAGCTGCCTTCCACTGAGTGGAGAACTTCGAGTCTCAATGATTTACTGAGACACAGTCTCATACAATTGCCTGGCCCGTGGAAGCTTAACAACATAGTTCAGATCCTCTCCACCATGGGACGACTCATGATAGCTGCGTTGCTTTGTGTCATGATAAGCCAGGTAATTAAAGTCAGCGTCTGTTTTAATGTATGTGAGCAATGATCTCACAATAGATGTCTGCCTTATGATGGCAACGTTTAGTAATTAATCCAAGTTCAATTTCTTTCCAGGGGTTTTGTTCTGGGGTTTTCGAGTTAAAGTTGCAGGAGTTTCTGAACAAGAAAGGGGTGACAGGCAACGCAAACTGCTGTACAGGATCCGCGCCAGAGGCTCAGCAGTGTGAATGCAGAACCTTTTTTAGGATTTGCCTGAAACACTACCAAGCCAATGTATCTCCAGATCCTCCATGCACCTACGGTGGCGCAGTTACACCAGTGCTCGGATCAAACTCCTTCCAAGTTCCCGAGAGCTATCCTGACAGCTCGTTCACCAACCCCATCCAGTTCTCATTTGGATTCACATGGCCGGTGAGTAGCTAGTGTTTTACTTTTATACATTATACTTTATATTTGGATGCATGTGTAGGTTTTACCGTGGTTTATAGCATGTTTAACATATAAAAACCCACAATAGTGACTCATAAGGGCTCAGGATGTGGGTATTTAGATGTTTTAGTGGTGTTGGAGATGTGGGAGAAGTCACATCCCCTGGGTTGGAATAGAATTGTCAGCTCAGTGTGAAATTCCGAAACCTTTCATTTTACTGCAATAAGTAAGTGTGAAATCGGAGAAATGAGGCTTGAATCCCCAGTGCGATCACACCTCAAGCCACTCACATCTCCCGTTATATGTAAAACAGCGGGGAGGTGTGGAGGAATGCGCTTCTGCTGCTCGATTTCATTCATATTAACACGTCCTTTTTATGTTTCAGGGAACTTTTTCGCTGATTATCGAAGCGTTGCACACCGATTCCAACGACGATCTGTCGACAGGTAAGGAGAAATGCATTGAATGGGGAAGAACGTTTTAAGTCATCGCTATGCAGCAACGAGATAACGCTGAAATTAAACCGTCCACAGAAAACCCAGAGCGTCTGATCAGTCGTATGACCACCCAGAGGCACCTAACAGTGGGCGCGGAATGGTCCCAGGATCTACAGGTTGGTGGGAGGACAGAGCTGAAGTACTCCTACAGATTCGTTTGTGATGAGCATTACTACGGCGAGGGCTGCTCGGTCTTCTGCCGTCCCCGCGACGACACTTTCGGCCACTTCACCTGCGGAGAGCGCGGAGAAATTATCTGCAACTCCGGATGGAAAGGACAGTACTGCACAGAATGTAAGTAACTTACAAAGGATATACAGCATTATTTTGCCTGTATTTGAAAATTGTTAGTGCGCATGTTTCGGTATTTCGCGAGAAAAACAACAACAACAAACTTCGTCGCTATGGTTGCAACAGGCGTTTGTGTGATTTAAATGAGGGACGTTGGCCAAATAATGGCACGCGTGCCATAGATTAAATGTGACGCCTGATTGGTTACTTGGCAGTGCGCTCGGCGCTGATTGGCTCAGAGCGGTGAGGTATTGTTGGAAGGGGGCAGCTGCAGAGTGAAGGAAGACAATAGAGCAGCTGTCCTGCACTGGCACCATGTACACCAGCTGTCCACCCTTATCTGCGCCGACTCTGGGTCGTTATGGGGGGGGGTTGGATGAACAAAGTGAAAAAGGGGACTTCTGACCCACAGTTAGGGGAAAAAGGGAGCTTTTGTTTGGAAAGCTTTTGTATGAGTGCAACTGTGTTAACCAGAGTGTCATTCCAATGGTAGTGAAAAGAAAAATTGTTTTTTTGTTATCCTTGAAGTACGGGTGAGCAGCTTGGTAAACACACGGGGCTGTGACTGTACTAGAATAGTAATGGTGTCAGAAATGAGCTGGTATTGATAAATACATATTTCTTTTTACAGCAATCTGTCTTTCGGGATGTGATGAAGACCATGGCTTTTGCGACAAACCTGGTGAATGCAAGTAAGTTTAATGAAGATTTTCAGTTCCTCTGTGTTTAACACTCACTTTTCATCGCAACGGAAGTTAACAACATACTAACAGTTCCTCTGTGATGTTTTTAGATGCAGAGTGGGATTTAGTGGGAAGTACTGTGATGACTGCATCCGCTATCCGGGCTGCTTGCATGGCACCTGCCAACAGCCATGGCAATGCAGCTGCCAAGAGGGTTGGGGAGGCCTCTTCTGTAACCAAGGTGAGCCTTTGACACCGTAAACTAAGTAGCTGATCAAGTTGTTAGAGTTGTCCATTGACACTAGACGCAGCAGAAGACTAACCTACATGTTTTATTTTGTGTTGCAGATCTCAATTACTGCACACATCACAAACCCTGCCAGAATGGGGCCACTTGCACCAACACTGGCCAGGGAAGCTACACCTGCTCATGCAGACCTGGCTTCACTGGGGACAGCTGTGAGATTGAGGTCAACGAATGCTCTGGCAGCCCGTGCAGAAATGGAGGCAGTTGCACTGTGAGTTGCAGTAGATATATTTCATTCTCTGTTTATGACTTGAGTTTTGTTCAGTTTCCTAACTTCTTTTCAATCCTTCCTTGGCTTTCAAAGGATCTTGAAAACACCTACAGCTGCACGTGTCCTCCTGGTTTCTATGGAAGAAACTGCGAGCTGAGTGCCACGACTTGCGCCGACGGCCCCTGCTTCAACGGTGGACGCTGCGCTGACAACCCCGAAGGAGGATACTTCTGTCAGTGCCCGACGAGCTACGCTGGGTTCAGCTGTGAAAAGAAGATTGATCACTGCAGCTCCAACCCTTGCTCAAACGGTACTTTGAATGCTCCCATTGTAACGCCTCAAATGCTGACTGTGGGTTGTTTGAATCAGTTGTCTCATGCTTTTTGTCTTACTTCTTCTTCTCCAGGGGCTCAATGTCTAGATCTCGTGGACTCCTATCTTTGTCAGTGTCCTGAGGGTTTCACTGGAACGCACTGTGAAGACAACATTGACGAGTGTGCCAACTATCCCTGCCAGAACGGAGGCACGTGCCAAGACGCACTCAACGACTACACCTGCACCTGCCCGCCTGGATACACCGGGAAGAACTGCACCTCTGCGGTCAACCAGTGCGTCCACAACCCATGTCACAACGGTGCCACTTGTCACGAGAGGGACGGCCGCTATGTGTGCGCTTGCATCCCGGGTTACGGAGGACGTAACTGTCAGTTCTTGCTCCCAGAGAACCCACGGGGACAAGCCGTTGAGGGAGCCGACAAAAGATACTCTTATGATGAGGACGATGGTGCCTTTCCTTGGATGGCGGTTTGTGCTGGGATTATATTAGTGCTTTTAGTCCTGATCGGCAGCGCCATCTTGGTCGTCTACATCCGTCTTAAGCTGCAGCAGAGGAGCCAGCAGATCGATAGCCATAGCGAAATCGAGACCATGAATAACCTGACCAATAACTGCAGCCGAGACAAGGACTTGTCCGTAAGCGTCATCGGATCCACGCAAGTGAAGAACATCAACAAGAAAGTGGACTTTCAGAGCGATGCCGCAGGCGGGGAAAAAAACGGATTCAAATCTCGTTACTCGCTAGTGGATTACAATCTTGTTCATGAGCTGAAGCAGGAGGACTTGGGAAAAGAGGACTCTGAGAAGAGCGAAGAAACAAAATGCGAGGCTCTCGATTCCGACTCAGAGGAGAAACACAGGCATCATTTAAAAAGGTAAATATTATTGTGTGTGGATTTCGGTTACTAAAGATGGCCGTTGGGTGTTGTTACGGCAGTGCTAACGTTGCTTCTTTTTATTTTCAGCGATTCTTCAGAGAGGAAACATACAGAATCATTGTGCAAAGACACAAAGTACCAGTCAGTCTTTGTTTTATCAGAGGAGAAGGATGAATGTATTATTGCAACCGAGGTAAGCCGAGAACCTTCCTTTTGCTTGCAGTTAGGGCTGTGCAAAATATCGAATGCGATTTTCATGCTCATCTCATCAGTAAAGCCGGTTCTGTGATTAGTAGTAAATCTCCAGCACGTGCTTTCAGATGGAGCGGCATTTACTACACAGAGCTGTATATCACCGACAAGCTACGCAAAATCGCATTCAAAATCGCAGGCGATTCATTGCCGATTATGAATGCGATTTTGCGTAGCTTGTCGGTGATATACAGCTCTGTGTAGTAAATGCTGCTCCATCTGAAAGCACGTGCTGGAGATTTACTACTAATCACAGAACCGGCTTTACTGATGAGATGAGCATTAAAATCGCATTCGATTTTTTGCACAGCCCTACTTGCAGTCATGAGAATTTAGTCTGCAAATCTAGATTTCTGAACGCTAAATTTATGCTATTCTTGTTCCAGGTGTAACACCACAATGGAGCTGTAGCTCGTCTCGTTCTACAGGAGGTTTTACTCCAGTAATGCTGCTCAAACCAGAGGGAATGTTTCCTTCATGTGACTGCTGCTGTGAAACTTATGTTGAAGGTGATATTCAGAATGAGCTGGTTCTCAACTGAAGTAAACACAGTGACTGCAGGAAAGGACGTTGGGCCATACTGGCTCGGACTCTCAAAGTTTGTTTCCCAGGAACGTGCCAAATGGACTGCTGCACTTCCTGTAGGGACGGTTTTACCTCATTGCACTATGATGGGTTGTATTTTTAATGTATTTAACACACAATTGAATCGGATACTGTGTATGCATATGCACTGACTGCAGTGTGTATCTGGAAGTTCTCTGATCATTACATAGATCAGAAGAGGAAAAACACTGCCATCAATTATGTTTGTGACTGATTTGTTTTTTTTGAAAGCTTGTATTTCTTTTATTTAAGCGTTATTTGTGATCAGCGTGTTTGTGGTTTCTTTTCCCGTGTGTTTGAAGTTTGATGTAATTTAAAATCTCTTTCATTTTGCAAATTTGTCTATTGTAAATAAGGCACTTCGGGTCGATGTGACTGTTTTCTAATGTAAATGTATTTAAACATGCTGTCAAAATTTACAGGAATTGTTTTTATGACCGTTGCCCATGAAAAAAAAATCACCTTAATATTTTTCCAAATAAATCCTGTATGAAATATCAAGAAACTGGTCAGATATTACTGAGTTGAACTGTTCGCCGTCTTTGAGTCATTCATCTCCAGATTTATGTGACGAAATTATTGTGTTTTTCCTTTCTATCTCACTAAGTGAGATACACCCGGTAATCACAAATTACAGCCTCGATCTTGATGGCAGGATATTTTTGGAATGTAAGAGCTCTTTGACAAAAACATCAAAACCACTTTTTGCAAATGGTTTGGTTGAAGTTTCTGTTTGGCCGAATGTTTTCTGTCAAAGCTGTAGCCATGCTCATTATGTGAATTGTATAGAGCAAACGGAGAACAGGAGCACTCCCTTAACATCCTAATATGAATTAAATATGTTTTTACAATTCAAAACAATCTGCAAGCCAAACTAGATATTTAAGGATGCCTTTAGGTTTGCTTTGTTTGAGCAGACAACTGAATAGCATTATGAAGTCATTCTACTGGTGATATGACATTTCATCTAATATATATAGTATTTAAGAAATTGCAATTCCAGAGCATAAGAGTATACATTATGCCATGCTTTTAAAAAAAGAGACAACATCATCAGCCAACCATTTTTGTGCAGAACAACTCTTAGACATATTAGCAACTGTCAACTCACACTATGCTGTTATTTTTATTTCATAGATCATATACCTCAATTCCGACTTTGTATGTAAATTATGTATGTGTTTGTGAAATTTTGGTATATAGCAGCCAGGTAAAGCAGAGTGTTGGTATACAATGGTCTAAGTTGTTTCAAAATGTAAAAAGTAATTAATTACTATCTTACTGTGTCTGATATTTCCTTTAGATCAATAACTGTAAAGGTTCGAAGTGACTTGAGCTCTGTAGAATTTGTCGAGTCTGTGGCTGTGGGTTCAGGGAGGATACATTGAAAATTATTTGCTGGTATTACCCAACTGTTGGACAGTTGCTTTCACATACCACGCTAAGCTTTTAACTTAACTTTTTTTTCACTCGCACAATAGGATTTCGCTGAGTTGGAAAAAATCAGGAGACAGGCCTAAAGCAGCTCTTTTGTTTCGTCATTCAGTGTAGGCCTGACGCACTGCTCAGTAGCCTGCCGCAAATATCTTCTATCAGATCTTTTTCAGTTGTGTGTTCAACAGTGTTTGGTCTGTTATTCATTAGCAAAATTTGTATGCTATAATCTTATTTAAAAACAAAAAAGCACAAGAACATTCAGAATATTCTTAATAGTCTCATCAGGCTCAGGGTGGAAAGGTTTAAATATGATTACAAGTTGCAAGTTGTGCTATGCATTACACTAAAAATACGGTAAGCTCTAGTGTAAACAGTTTTTATACAGTTTTCTATTTATCACTGCAGTACAATTCCATGTTTTGTTCCTCATTAGCTTGTCCTAATCAATCAAGACCAAAAGATGCGATGCACATTTTCTCAGAAGCAGAAGTCATCATAGCTGGGTAAACCTCTAGTGATGAACAGAAACTGCAACAAATATATTTTTTGAATTACTATATGATCCAATGGCAAAATACAAAATCCATGATAGCATTTCTATGACTTTCCAAAAAGATGAAAGAAATATTGAGAGAATGATTACAGTCAGAAGCAGAGATGTCAAAGAAAGATGTCAAATTTGCCATCATCCCCATTGCATTAGAAACACTCACGCAGCAGTGAATAGTTCACCTAAAAACGGACATTTCTGAAAATGTATTCACCCTCAGGCCATCCAAGATGTATAATCCATTTTAGCATTTCCTCCAGTGAAAACTTTTTTGCTGGAGAATTATTAGCAATATTATGATTTATGATTGTTTGTTTCTTGCAAACACACAGCTTTTAACTTCACAAGATGTTAATTGATGGACTGGAGTGGTGTGGATTACTTGTGGATTATTGTGATGTTTTTATCAGCTGTTTGGACTCTCATTCTGACGGCACCCATTCACTGAAGAGCATCCATTGATCAGCAAGTGATGTAATGCTACATTTCTCCAAATCTGTTCTGATGAAGAAACAAACTCATTTCGGATGGCCTGAGGGTGAGTACATTTTCAGCAAGTTTTCATTTTTAGGTGAACTATCCCTTTAACTAGTTTTCTGAAATTTAAGGTAATATAACGCAAAGTATAGTGTTATAAATGTACTTAAAAAAAAAAAAAATGAAAATATTAAAAACTTTGCTAGATTTACAATGTTGGAAATGCATCATCACAGTCTATCAAAAGGGCCAGTGTTATACAAATATTGGTGTTGTCCAGGTCGGTGTACTTTTAGAGATCTGTGCATATATGACCTTGAACAATGCATAAAACAAACATTGTTTCATTGTACAGTTTGTAATGAACAGTTTTTCACCTTAATGATGAAATGTGAAGGTCTAGATGTTGTAAACGCTGGATAGCTCCGCCCACAGTGAAATCTCATTGGTCCAAAATCCCACTCCAATCCTCCGGTATGTTCTGATTGTGGCACTTTTAGTAAGGACTCTTCAATAAAAACTTGTGAAGCCGATCCTGTTTTTTCACTTTTTGTTCATTTATTTCTTGGCATGTTTTTCTGTTTCAGGCTATATATTATATTATAGCGTTTCCATGTGCTGTTTAACCACAGACGTTTTGTTCTGTTCTGGTTATTATGTCTTTTATATGCAGGATGCTACCATGACGGCACAAGACGTTTCATGGTGAAGTACATTTACATGACAAGAGAAGAATTTCAGCTGAGCTTGGTTGTTTAAGTGTTTCCACTTCATGGGCAGATCTCGTCACAAATTATAGCTTCTCTTTCTGTCGTATAGTCACTGTCTTTCTTCTTTGTTCTGGAAGGCGGTGAGTGATAGTAGTGTACGATATGCCTCGCAATCGGCCTGTATGCGCAACCTTACTTCTGCTTGGCGTAGTCCCTATAAAGCTATTTTCTGCTGCCAGTCCCTTCAATGGCAAGTTAAATTTTGACAGATTGGTGTGAGAGGGGAACACGAGCATCCGTAAAGGGATTTGGCAACAGCGATGACCCAAGCTTTGTTCAGGCGTAGTGGTCACCTGTCAGTCCTCACAATGCAGAGCCGCCCCCTTTCAACTCTTGCAACCTGGGCCCTTAGATCTCATTTGCTTTGGTAAAGAAGCGATTCAGAGTCCTGCAAGGGAAGTTTTGGGGAACAAAACTGTTTCATCCAGGACAATTGAGAGCAAACAAAAAGAAGTCAGTTGGTGGAAGAGCCACTGTTGGTACACAGAATGTCAGTAAAACGGACCAATGTGACATCTGGGACTGGAGGACAACTTTCATCCTCTTCTATCAAAGCTATTCACTTTTGCTTTACTGCTTTAAAAAGCATGTTTATCATGAGCGTTTTACCGGATTCAATAAAAAAGATTTCTTTATTAAATAATCATGTGGAAAGGCACATTTTTAGATAATCTAGCAAATTAAATATTTCACAAACAAAATGCACTTTGATTATTTTGTCATTTTATTTGGAACTTGATGGACAAAAACCAAAAGACAAAGGTTATTCATAACAGATGAATGATAAATGTGATTCAGTACAAAAACAGCTTCACATCAAACTTCAAAACAAAACATTAAAGTGGTCATATGATGTTGCTAAAAAGAACATTATTTTGTGTATTTGGTGTAATGAAATGTGTTTATGCAGTTTAAGGTTCAAAAAACACATTATTTTCCACATACTGTACATTATTGTTTCTCCTCTATGCCCCGCCTTTCTGAAACGCGTCGATTTTTACAAAGCTCTTCGGTCTGAAAAGCGAGGTGTGCTCTGATTGGCCAGCTATCCAGTGCGTTGTGATTGGCCGAATTCCTCAAGTGTGTGACGGAAATGTTATGCCCCTTACCATATTGTGATGATGCCCTGTCCGGCCGGAGCGATGAGACAAAAACATTAAAACCCATTATAAACGAGGCATTTGTTGCATCCAGTGGGGACATAATTATGGTATATAATGACTTATACTGTCTTTTTACGTGTTGCATTGCGCCACGTAAACATAAAACCATGTCTGCATTTGTAATCGGAGAAATGACAAACAACAAGCACTACTCTACACTGCCCAAAAAACTCGCGTTTGAATC